>NW_027174888.1:0-37311 GCF_000390325.3 Nicotiana tomentosiformis
GGTATAGCACACGAAAATATGGGAATCAGGCAAAATTCTAGGTCCTTTTTTAGTAACATGCAAAAATGTGGAAAGATCTTGGCAGGGCGGTGACTATAGTTCCTTTGGTCTTATTTGATAGTCCGGAAAAATATTAGGCGATAGGGGTCCGGAGGTCCCGGTACCACTCGGAAGGCGTGGGCTATAAGAGGTCCCGGGACCACTCGGAAGGCGTGGGCTATAACACACAAAAATATGCGAATCGCGCGGAATTCTAGTTGTTTGGCCGAAAAATGCAAAAAATGAGGAACGATCATGGCGGGGTGGTTACTATGGTTCCTTAGGTCGTATTTGATGGCCCGGAAAATTTTTAGGCGATCGGGGATCGGGGTTCCCAGTACCACTTGGAAGGCGTGGGCTAAAGCACACGAAAATATGGAAATCGCGCGTAATTCTAGTTTTTTGGCTGAAAAACGTAAAAGACTAGGAACGATAATGGCAGGGCGGTGACTATGGTTCCTTAGGTCATATTTGACGGCCCGGAAAATTTTAGGCGATCCGGCTCCGGGGGGCCCAACCCACTCGGAAGGCGTGGGCGATAGCACACAAAAATATGGGAATCGGGCGGAATTCTAGTTTTTTGGCCAAAAAATGCAAAAAATGAGGAACGATCATGGCGAGGCGGTGACTATGGTTCCTTAGGTCCTAATTGATGGCCATAAAATTTTTTAGACGATCCGAGTCCGGCGGCCCGGCCCACTCGGAAGGCGTGGGCAATAGCAACACAAAAATATGGTAATCGAGCGGAATTCTAGTTTTTTGGCCGAAAAATGCAATAAATGAGGAACGATCATGGCGGGGCGGTGAGTATGGTTCCTTAGGTCGTATTTGATGGCCCGGAAAATTTTTGGCGATCGGGGTCCACGGCTCCCGGGACTACTCGGAAGGCGTAAGCTACTGCACAGTAAAATATGCAAATCACGCGGAATTCTAATTTTTTGGTTGAAAAAAGCAAAAGACTAGGAACGATCATGGTGGGGCGGTAACTATGGTTCCTTAGGTCGCATTTGATTGTCCGAAATTTTTTTAGCGATCCGGCTCCGGGGGGCCCGACCCACTCGGAAGGCGTGGGCGATAACACACAAAAATATGGGAATCGGGCGGAATTCTAGTTTTTTGGCCAAAAAATGCAAAAAATGAGGAACGATCATGGCGAGGCGGTGACTATGGTTCCTTAGGTCCTAATTGATGGCCCGAAAACTTTTTAGGCGATCCGAGTCCGGCGGCCCGGCACACTCGGAAGGCGTGGGCAATAGCACACAAAAATATGGTAATCGAGCTGAATTCTAGTTTTCTGGACGAAAAACGCAATAAATGAGGAACGATCAAGGCGGGGCGGTGACTATGGTTCCTTAGGTCGTATTTGATGGCCCGGAAAATTTTAGGCGATCGGGGTCCACCGCTCCCGGGACCACTCGGAAGGCGTAAGCTATAGCACACTAAAATATGCAAATCGCGCGGAGTTCTAGTTTTTTGGCCGAAAAATGCAAAGCATTTGGAACGATCATGGTGGGGCGGTGACTATGGTACCTTAGGTCATATTTGATAGTCCGGAAAAATTTTAGGCGATCGGGATCCGCGGCTCCCCGGACCACTTGGAAGGCGTGGGTATAGCACACGAAAATATGGAAATTGTGCGGAATTCTAGTTTTTTGGCCGAAAAATGCAAAAAATGAGAAACGATGATGGTGGGGCGGTTACTATAGTTCCTTTGGTCGTATTTGACAGCCCGGAAAAATTTTAGGCGATCGGGGTCCGGGGGTTCCGGAACCACTTGGAAGGGTGGGCAATAGCAAACAAAAAAATTGTAATCGGGCGGAATTCTAGTTTTTTAGCCGAAAAACGCAACAAATGAGGAATGATCATGGCTGGGCGGTGACTATGGTTCCTTAGGTCGTATTTGATAGTCCGGAAAAATTTTGGGCGATAGGGGTCCGGAGTTCCCGGGTTCACTTGGAAGGCGTGGGCTATAGGACACTAAAATATGGGAATCGCGCGGAATTCTCATTTTTTGGCCGAAAAACGGAAAAAACTAGGAACGATCATGGCTGGGCGGTGACTATGGTTCCTTAGGTCTTAATTGATAGTCCGGAAAAATTTTAGGCGATAGGGGTCCGGAGACCCGGGACCACTCGGAAGGCGTGGGCTATAACACACAAAAATATGGGAATCGCGCGAAATTCTAGTTGTTTGGCCGAAAAATGCAAAAAATGAGGAACGATCATGGCGAGGCGGTGACTATGGTTCCTTAGGTCCTAATTGATGGCCCAAAAACTTTTTAGGCGATCCGAGTCCAGCAGCCCGGCCCACTCGGAAGGCGTGGGCAATAGCACACAAAAATATGGTAATCGAGCGGAATTATAGATTTTTGGCCGAAAAACTCAACAAATGAGGAATGATCATGGCGGGGCAGTGACTATGGTTCCTTAGGTCGTATTTGATGGCCCGGAAAATTTTAGGCGATCGGGGTCCACAACTCCCGGGACCACTCGGAAGGCGTAAGCTATAACAGACTAAAATATGCAAATCGCGCGGAGTTCTAGTTTTTTGGCCGAAAAATGCAAAGCATTTGGAACGATCATGGTGGGGCGGTGACTATTGTACCTTAGGTCATATTTGATAGTCCGGAAAAATTTTAGGCGATCGGGGTCCGCGGCTCCCCGGACCACTTGGAAGGCGTGGGTATAGCACACGAAAATATGGGAATCGGGCGTAATTCTAGTTTTTTGGCCGAAAAATGCAAAAAATGAGAAACGATGATGGCGGGGCGGTTACTATAGTTCCTTAGGTCGTAATTGACGGCCCGGAAAAATTTTAGGCGATCGGGGTCCGTGGGTCCCGGAACCACTTGGAAGGGTGGGCAATAGCAAACAAAAATATTGTAATCGGGCGGAATTCTAGTTTTTTGGCCGAAAAACGCAACAAGTGAGGAATGATCATGGCTGGGCAGTGACTATGGTTCCTTAGGTCGTACTTGATAGTCCGGAAAAATTTTAGGCGATAGGGGTCCGGAGTTCCCGGGTTCACTTGGAAGGCGTGGGCTATAGGACACGAAAATATGGGAATCGCGCGGAATTCTAGTTTTTTGGCCGAAAAACGGAAAAAACTAGGAACGATCATGGCTGGGCGGTGACTATGGTTCCTTAGGTCTTATTTGATAGTCCGGAAAAATTTAAGGCGATAGTGGTCCGGAGACCCGAGACCACTCGGACGGCGTGGGCTATAACACACAAAAATATTGAATCGCGCGGAATTCTAGTTGTTTGGCCGAAAAACGCAAAAAATGAGGAACGATCATGGTGGGGCGGATACTATGGTTCCTTAGGTCGAATATGATAGTCCGGGAAAATTTTAGGTGATAGGAGTCCGGAGGTCCCGGGACCACTCGGAAGGTGTGGGCTAACACACAAAAATATGGGAATCGCGCGGAATTCTAGTTGTTTGGCCGAAAAACGCAAAAAATAAGGAACGATCATGGCGGGGCGGATACTATGGTTCCTTAGGTCGTATTTGATTGCCCGGAAAATTTTTAGGCGATCGGGGTTCGGGGTTCCCGGGACCCCTTGGAAGGCGTGGGCTAAAGCACACGAAAATATGGAAATCGCGCGGAATTCTAATTTTTTGGCTGAAAAACGCAAAAGACTAGGAACGATCATGGCGGGGCGGTAACTATGGTTCCTTAGGTCGTATTTGATAGTCCGGAAAATTTTTAGGCGATCCGGCTCCGGGGGGCCTAACCCACTCGGAAGGCGTGGGCGATAGCACACAAAAATATGGGAATCGGGCGGAATTCTAGTTTTTTGGCCAAAAAATGCAAAAAATAAGGAACGATCATGGCGAGGCGGTGACTATGGTTCCTTAGGTCCTAATTGATGGCCCGAAAATTTTTTAGGCGATCCGAGTCCGGCGGCCCGGCCCACTCGGAAGGCGTGGGCAATAGCACACAAAAATATGGTAATCGAGCGGAATTCTAGTTTTTTGGCCGAAAAACGCAATAAATGAGGAACGATCATGGCGGGGCGGTGACTATGGTTCCTTAGGTCGTATTTGATGGCCCGAAAAATTTTAGGCGATCGGGGTCCACGGCTCCCGGGACCAGTCGGAAGGCGTAAGCTATAGCACACTAAAATATGCAAATCGCACGGAGTTCTAGTTTTTTGGCCGAAAAATGCAAAGCATTTGGAACGATCATGGTGGGGCGGTGACTATGGTACCTTAGGTCGTATTTGATAGTCCAGAAAATTTTTAGGCGATCGGGGTCCTCGGCTCCTCGTACCACTAGTAAGGCGTGGGTATAGCACACGAAAATATGGGAATCGAGCGTAATTCTAGTTTTTTGGCCGAAAAATGCAAAAAATATGAAACGATGATGGCGGGGCGGTTACTATAGTTCCTTAGGTAGTATTTGACGGCCCGAAAAATTTTTAGGCGATCGGGGTCCGGGGGTCCCGGAACCACTTGGAAGGGTGGGCAATAGCAAACAAAAATATTGTAATCGTGCGGAATTCTAGTTTTTTCGCCGAAAAATGCAACAAATGAGGAATGATAATGGCTGGGCGGTGACTATGGTTCCTTAGGTCGTATTTGATAGTCCGGAAAAATTTTAGGCGATAGGGGTCCGGAGTTCCCGGGTTCACTTGGAAGGCGTGGGCTATAGGACACGAAAATATGGGAATCACGCGGAATTCTAGTTTTTAGGCCGAAAAACGGAAAAAACTAGGAACGATCATGGCTGGGCGGTGTCTATGGTTCCTTAGGTCGTATTTGATAGTCCGGAAAAATTTTAGGCTATAGGGGTCAGGAGGTCCCGTGACCACTCGGAAGACGTGGGCTATAACACACAAAAATATGGGAATCGCGCGGAATTCTATTTGTTTGGCCGAAAAACGCAAAAAATGAGGAACGATCATGGCGGAGTGGTTACTATGGTTCCTTAGGTCGTATTTGATGGCCCGGAAATTTTTTAGGCGATCGGGGTTCGGGGTTCCCGGGACCCCTTGGAAGGCGTGGGCTAAAGCACACGAAAAAATGGAAATCGCGTGAAATTCTAATTTTTTGGTTGAAAAACGCAAAAGACTAGGAACGATCATGGCGGGGCGGTAACTATGGTTCCTTAGGTCGTATTTGATATTCCGAAAATTTTTTAGCGATCCGGCTCCTGGGGGGCCGACCCACTCGGAAGGCGTGGGCGATAGCACACAAAAATATGGGAATCGGGCGGAATTCTAGTTTTTTGGCCAAAAAATGCAAAAAATTAGGAACGATCATGGCGAGGCGGTGACTATGGTTCCTTAGGTCCTAATTGATGACCAGAAAATTTTTTAGACGATCCGAGTCCGGCGGCACGGCCCACTCGGAAGGCGTGGGCAATAGCACACAAAAATATGGTAATCAAGCGGAATTCTAGTTTTTTGGCCGAAAAATGCAATAAATGAGGAACGATCATGGCGGGGCGGTGACTATGGTTCCTTAGGTCGTATTTGATGGCCCGGAAAATTTTAGGCGATCGGGGTCCACGGCTCCCGGGACCACTCGGAAGGCGTAAGCTATAGCACAGTAAAATATGCAAATCGCGCGGAGTTCTAGTTTTTTGGCCGAAAAATGCAAAGCATTTGGAACGATCATGGTGGGGCGGTGACTATGGTACCTTAGGTCATATTTGATAGTCCCGAAAATTTTTAGGCGATCGGGGTCCGCGGCTCCTCGGACCACTTGGAAGGCGTGGGTATAGCACACGAAAATATGGGAATCGGGCGTAATTCTAGTGTTTTGGCCAAAAAATGCAAAAAATGAGAAATGATGATGGCGGGGCGGTTACTATAGTTCCTTAGGTCGTATTTGACGGCCCAGAAATATTTTAGGCGATCGGGGTCCGGGGGTCCCGGAACCACTTGGAAGGGTGGGCAATAGCAAACAAAAATATTGTAATCGGGCGGAATTCTAGTTTTTTGGCCGAAAAACGCAACAAATGAGGAATGATCATGGCTGGGTGGTGACTATGGTTCCATAGGTCATATTTGATAGTCCGGAAAAATTTTAGGCGATAGGGGTTCGGGGTTCCCGGGACCCCTTGGAAGGCGTGGGCTAAAGCACACGAAAATATGGAAATCGCGCGGAATTCTAATTTTTGGCTGAAAAATGCAAAAGACTAGGAACGATCATGGCAGGGCGGTGACTATGGTTCCTTAGGTCGTATTTGATAGTCCGGAAAATTTTTAGGCGATCCGGCTCCGGGGGCCCGACCCACTCGGAAGGCGTGGGCGATAGCACACAAAAATATGGGAATCGGGCGGAATTCTAGTTTTTTGGCCAAAAAATGCAAAAAATGAGGAACGATCATGGCGAGGTGGTGACTATGGTTCCTTAGGTCCTAATTGATGGCCCGAAAATTTTTTAGGCGATCCGAGTCCGGCGGCCCGGCCCACTCGGAAGGCGTGGGCAATAGCACACAAAAATATGGTAATCGAGCGGAATTCTAGTTTTTTGGACGAAAAACGCAATAAATGAGGAACGATCAAGGCGGGGCGGTGACTATGGTTCCTTAGGTCGTATTTGATGGCCCGGAAAATTTTAGGCGATCGGGATCCACGGCTCCCGGGACCACTCGGAAGGCGTAAGCTATAGCACACTAAAATATGCAAATCGCACGGAGTTCTAGTTTTTTGGCCGAAAAATGCAAAGCATTTGGAACGATCATGGTGGGGCGGTGACTATGGTACCTTAGGTCATATTTGATAGTCCAAAAAATTTTTAAGCGATCGGGATCCGCAGCTCCTCGGACCACTTGGAAGGCGTGGGTATAGCACACAAAAATATGGGAATCGGGCGTAATTCTAGTTTTTTGGTCGAAAAATGCAAAAAATGAGGAACGATCATGGCGGGGTGGTTACTATGGTTCCTTAGGTCGAATTTGATTGCTCGAAAATTTTTTAGGCGATCGGGGTTCGGGGTTCCCGGGACCCCTTGGAAGGCGTGGGCTAAAGCACACGAAAATATGGAAATCGCGCGGAATTCTAGTTTTTTGGCCGAAAAATGAAAAAAATGAGAAACGATGATGGTGGGGCGGTTAATATAGTTCCTTTGGTCATATTTGACGGCCCGAAAAAATTTTAGGCGATCGGGGTCAGGGGGTCCCGGAACCACTTGGAAGGGTGGGCAATAGCAAACAAAAAAATTGTAATCGGGCGGAATTCTAGTTTTTTGGCCGAAAAACGCAACAAATGAGGAATGATCATGGCTGGGCGGTGACTATGGTTCCTTAGGTCGTATTTGATAGTCCGGAAAAATTTTGGGCGATAGGGGTCCGGAGTTCCCGGGTTCACTTGGAAGGCGTGGGCTATAGGACACGAAAATATGGGAATCGCGCGGAATTTCTCATTTTTTGGCCGAAAAACGGAAAAAACTAGGAACGATCATGGCTGGGCGGTGACTATGGTTCCTTAGGTCTTAATTGATAGTCCGGAAAAATTTTAGGCGATAGGGGTCCGGAGACCCGGGACCACTCGGAAGGCGTGGGCTATAACACGCAAAAATATGGAAATCGCGCGAAATTCTAGTTGTTTGGCCGAAAAATGCAAAAAATGAGGAACGATCATGGCGAGGCGGTGACTATGGTTCCTTAGGTCCTAATTGATGGCCCGAAAATTTTTTAGGCGATCTGAGTCCAACAGCCCGGCCCACTCGGAAGGAGTGGGCAGTAGCACTCAAAAATATGGTAATCGAGCGGAATTCAAGATTTTTGGCTGAAAATCTCAACAAATGAGGAATGATCATGGTGGTGCAGTGACTATGGTTCCTTAGGTCGTATTTGATGGCCCGGAAAATTTTAGGCGATCGGGGTCCACGGCTCCCGGGACCACTCGGAAGGCGTAAGCTATAACACACTAAAATATGCAAATCGCACGGAGTTCTAGTTTTTTGGCCGAAAAATTCAAAGCATTTGGAACGATCATGGTGGGGCGGTGACTATGGTACCTTAGGTCATATTTGATAGTCCGGAAAAATTTTAGGCGATCGGGGTCCGCGGCTCCCCGGACCACTTGGAAGGCGTGGGTATAGCACACGAAAATATGGGAACCGGGCGTAATTCTAGTTTTTTGGCCGAAAAATGCAAAAAATGGGAAACGATGATGGCGGGGCGGTTACTATAGTTCCTTAGGTCGTATTTGACGGCCCGGAAAATTTTTAGGCGATCGGGGTCCGTGGGTCCCGGAACCACTTGGAAGGGTGGGCAATAGCAAACAAAAATATTGTAATCGGGCGGAATTCTAGTTTTTTGGCCGAAAAACGCAACAAATGAGGAATGATCATGGCTGGGCGGTGACTATGGTTCCTTAGGTCGTACTTGATAGTCCGGAAAAATTTTAGGCGATAGGGGTCCGGAGTTCCCGGGTTCACTTGGAAGGCGTGGGCTATAGGACACGAAAATATGGGAATCACGCGGAATTCTAGTTTTTAGGCCGAAAAACGGAAAAAACTAGGAACGATCATGGCTGGGCGGTGACTATGGTTCCTTAGGTCGTATTTGATAGTCCGGAAAAATTTTAGGCGATAGGGGTCAGGAGGTCCCGTGACCACTCGGAAGGCGTGGGCTATAACACACAAAAATATGGGAATCGCGCGGAATTCTAGTTGTTTGGCCGAAAAACGCAAAAAATGAGGAACGATCATGGCGGGGTGGTTACTATGGTTCCTTAGATCGTATTTGATGGCCCAGAAATTTTTTAGGCGATCGGGGTTCGGGGTTCCCGGGACTCCTTGGAAGGCGTGGGTTAAAGCACACGAAAAAATGGAAATCGCGCAAAATTCTAATTTTTGGCTGAAAAACGCAAAAGACTAGGAACGATCATGGCGGGGCGGTAACTATGGTTCCTTAGGTCGTATTTGATATTCCGAAAATTTTTTAGCGATCCGGATCCTGGGGGGCCGACCCACTCGGAAGGCGTGGGCGATAGCACACAAAAATATGAGAATCGGGCGGAATTCTAGTTTTTCGGCCAAAAAATGCAAAATATTAGGAACGATCATGGAGAGGCGGTGACTATGGTTCCTTAGGTCCTAATTGATGACAAGAAAATTTTTTAGACGATCCGAGTCCGGCGGCACGGCCCACTCGGAAGGCGTGGGCAATAGCACACAAAAATATGGTAATCAAGCGGAATTCTAGTTTTTTGGCCGAAAAATGCAATAAATGAGGAACGATCATGGCGGGGCGGTGACTCTGGTTCCTTAGGTCATATTTGATGGCCCGGAAAATTTTAGGCGATCGGGGTCCACGGCTCCCGGGACCACTCTGAAGGCGTAAGCTATAGCACAGTAAAATATGCAAATCGCGCGGAGTTCTAGTTTTTTGGCCGAAAAATGCAAAGCATTTGGAACGATCATGGTGGGGCGGTGACTATGGTACCTTAGGTCGTATTTGATAGTCCAGAAAATTTTTAGGCGATCGGGGTCCGCGGCTCCTCGGACCACTTGGAAGGCGTGGGTATAGCACACGAAAATATGGGAATCGGGCGTAATTCTAGTGTTTTGGCCAAAAAATGCAAAAAATGAGAAACGATGATGGCGGGGCGGTTACTATAGTTCCTTAGGTCGTATTTGACGGCCCAGAAATATTTTAGGCGATCGGGGTCCGGGGGTCCCGGAACCACTTGGAAGGGTGGGCAATAGCAAACAAAAATATTGTAATCGGGCGGAATTCTAGGTTTTTGGACGAAAAACGCAACAAATGAGGAATGATCATGGCTGGGTGGTGACTATGGTTCCATAGGTCATATTTGATAGTCCGGAAAAATTTTAGGCGATAGGGGTTCGGGGTTCCCGGGACCCCTTGGAAGGCGTGGGCTAAAGCACACGAAAATATGGAAATCGCGCGGAATTCTAATTTTTTGGTTGAAAAACGCAAAAGACTAGGAACGATCATGGCGGGGCGGTAACTATGGTTCCTTAGGTTGTATTTGATAGTCCGAAATTATTTTAGCAATCCAGCTCCGGGGGGCCCGACCCACTCGGAAGGCGTGGGCGATAGCACACAAAAATATGGGAATCGGGCGGAATTCTAGTTTTTTGGCCAAAAAATGCAAAAAATGAGGAACGATCATGGCAAGGCGGTGACTATGGTTCCTTAGGTCCTAATTGATGGCCCAAAAATTTTTTAGGCGATCCGAGTCCGGCGGCCCGGCCCACTCGGAAGGCGTGGGCAATAGCACACAAAAATATGGTAATCGAGCGGAATTCTAGTTTTTTGGACGAAAAACGCAATAAATGAGGAACGATCAAGGCGGGGCGGTGACTATGGTTCCTTAGGTCGTATTTGATGGCCCGGAAAATTTTAGGCGATCGGGGTCCACGGCTCCCGGGACCACTCGGAAGGCGTAAGCTATAGCACACTAAAATATGCAAATCGCACGAAGTTCTAGTTTTTTGGCCGAAAAATGCAAAGCATTTGGAACGATCATGGTGGGGCGGTGACTATGGTACCTTAGGTCATATTTGACAGTCCAAAAAATTTTTAAGCGATCGGGATCCGCAGCTCCTCGGACCACTTGGAAGGCGTGGGTATAGCACACAAAAATATGGGAATCGGGCGTAATTCTAGTTTTTTGGTCGAAAAATGCAAAAAATGAGGAACGATCATGGCGGGGTGGTTACTATGGTTCCTTAGGTCGAATTTGATGGCTCGAAAATTTTTTAGGCGATCGGGGTTCGGGGTTCCCGGGACCCCTTGGAAGGCGTGGGCTAAAGCACACGAAAATATGAAAATCGCGCGGAATTCTAGTTTTTTGGCCGAAAAATGCAAAAAATGAGAAACGATGATGGTGGGGCGGTTAATATAGTTCCTTTGGTCATATTTGACGGCCCGAAAAAATTTTAGGCGATCGGGGTCAGGGGGTCCCGGAACCACTTGGAAGGGTGGGCAATAGCAAACAAAAAAATTGTAATCGGGCGGAATTCTAGTTTTTTGGCCGAAAAACGCAACAAATGAGGAATGATCATGGCTGGGCGGTGACTATGGTTCCTTAGGTCGTATTTGATAGTCCGGAAAAATTTTGGGCGATAGGGGTCCGGAGTTCCCGGGTTCACTTGGAAGGCGTGGGCTATAGGACACGAAAATATGGGAATCGCGCGGAATTCTCATTTTTTGGCCGAAAAACGGAAAAAACTAGGAACGATCATGGCTGGGCGGTGACTATGGTTCCTTAGGTCTTAATTGATAGTCCGGAAAAATTTTAGGCGATAGGGGTCCGGAGACCCGGGACCACTCGGAAGGCGTGGGCTATAACACGCAAAAATATGGGAATCGCGCGAAATTCTAGTTGTTTGGCCGAAAAATGCAAAAAATGAGGAACGATCATGGCAAGGTGGTGACTATGGTTCCTTAGGTCCTAATTGATGGCCCGAAAATTTTTTAGGCGATCTGAGTCCAGCAGCCCGGCCCACTCGGAAGGAGTGGGCAATAGCACACAAAAATATGGTAATCGAACGGAATTCTAGATTTTTGGCCGAAAATCTCAACAAATGAGGAATGATCATGGCGGGGAAATGACTATGGTTCCTTAGGTCGTATTTGATGGCCCGGAAAACTTTAGGCGATCGGGGTCCACGGCTCCCGGGACCACTCGGAAGGCGTAAGCTATAGCACACTAAAATATGCAAATCGCGCGGAGTTCTAGTTTTTTGGCCGAAAAATGCAAAGCATTTGGAACGATCATGGTGGGGCGGTGACTATGGTACCTTAGGTCGTATTTGATAGTCCGGAAAAATTTTAGGCGATCGGGGTCCGCGGCTCCCCGGACCACTTGGAAGGCGTGGGTATAGCACACGAAAATATGGGAATCGGGCGTAATTCTAGTTTTTTGGCCGAAAAATGCAAAAAATGAGAAACGATGATGGCGGGGCGGTTACTATGGTTCCTTAGGTCGTATTTGACGGCCCAGAAAAATTTTAGGCGATCGGGGTCCGGGGGTCCCGGAACCACTTGGAAGGGTGGGCAATAGCAAACAAAAATATTGTAATCGGGCGGAATTCTAGTTTTTTGGCCGAAAAACGCAACAAATGAGGAATGATCATGGCTGGGCGGTGACTATGGTTCCTTAGGTCGTATTTGATAGTCCGGAAAAATTTTAAGCGATAGTGGTTCGGGGTTCCCGGGACCCCTTGGAAGGCGTGAGCTAAAGCACACGAAAATATGGAAATCGCGCGGAATTCTTATTTTTTGGTTGAAAAACGCAAAAGACTAGGAACGATCACGGCGGGGCGGTAACTATGGTTCCTTAGGTCGTATTTGATAGTCCGAAATTTTTTTCGTGATCCGGCTCCGGGGGCCCGACCCACTCGGAAGGCGTGGGCGATAGCACACAAAAATATGGGAATCGGGCGGAATTCTAGTTTTTTGGCCAAAAAATGCAAAAAATGAGGAACGATTATGGCGAGGCGCTGACTATGGTTCCTTAGGTCCTAATTGATTGCCCGAAAATTTTTTAGGCGATCCGAGTCCGGCGGCCCGGCCCACTCGGAAGGCATGGGCAATAGCACACAAAAATATGGTAATCGAGCGCAATTCTAGTTTTTTGGATGAAAAACG
Organism: Nicotiana tomentosiformis; assembly: GCF_000390325.3. Lineage (NCBI taxonomy): Eukaryota > Viridiplantae > Streptophyta > Magnoliopsida > Solanales > Solanaceae > Nicotiana > Nicotiana tomentosiformis. The sequence goes on from NW_027174888.1 coordinate 12,623, forward strand.
CAATAAATGAGGAACGATCAAGGTGGGGCGGTGACTATGGTTCCTTAGGTCGTATTTGATAGTCCAGAAAAATTTTAGGCGATAGGGGTTCGGGGTTCCCGGGACCCATTGGAAGGCGTGGGCTAAAGGACACGAAAATATGGAAATCGTGCGGAATTATATTTTTTGGTTGAAAAACGCAAAAGACTAGGAACGATCATGGCGGGGCGGTAACTATGGTTCCTTAGGTCGTATTTGATAGTCCGAATTTTTTTTAGCGATCCGGCTCCGGGGGGCCCGACCCACTCGGAAGGCGTGGGCGATAGCACACAAAAATATGGGAATCGGGCGGAATTCTAGGTTTTTGGCCAAAAAATGCAAAAAATGAGGAACGGTCATGGCGAGGTGGTTACTATGGTTCCTTAGGTCCTAATTGATGGCCCGAAAATTTTTTAGGCGATCCGAGTCCGGCGGCCCGGCCCACTCGGAAGGCGTGGGCAATAGCACACAAAAATATGGTAATCGAGCGGAATTCTAGTTTTTTGGACGAAAAACGCAATAAATGAGGAACGATCAAGGCGGGGCGGTGACTATGGTTCCTTAGGTCGTATTTGATGGCCCGGAAAATTTTAGGCGATCGGGGTCCACGGCTCCCGGGACCACTCGGAAGGAGTAAGCTATAGCACACTAAAATATGCAAATCGCGCGGAGTTCTAGTTTTTTGGCCGAAAAATGCAAAGCATTTGGAACGATCATGGTGGGGCGGTGACTATGGTACCTTAGGTCGTATTTGATAGTCCAAAATTTTTTTAAGCGATCGGGATCCGCGGCTCCTCGGACCACTCGGAAGGCGTGGGCTATAACACGCAAAAATATGGGAATCGCGCGAAATTCTAGTTTTTTGGCCGAAAAATGCAAAAAATGAGGAACGATCATGGCGAGGCGGTGACTATGGTTCCTTAGGTCCTAATTGATGGCCCGAAAATTTTTTAGGCGATCTGAGTCCAGCAGCCCGGCCCACTCGGAAGGAGTGGGCAATAGCACACAAAAATATGGTAATCGAGCGGAATTCTAGATTTTTGGCCGAAAATCTCAACAAATGAGCAATGATCATGGCGGGGCAGTGACTATGGTTCCTTAGGTCGTATTTGATGGCCCGAAAAATTTTAGGCGATCGGGGTCCACGGCTCCCGGGACCACTCGGAAGGCGTAAGCTATAACACACTAAAATATGCAAATCGCACGGAGTTCTAGTTTTTTGGCCGAAAAATGCAAAGTATTTGGAACGATCATGGTGGGGCGGTGACTATGGTACCTTAGGTCATATTTGATAGTCCGGAAAATTTTTAGGCGATCGGGGTCCGCGGCTCCCCGGACCACTTGGAAGGCGTGGGTATAGCACACGAAAATATGGGAACCGGGCGTAATTCTAGTTTTTTGGCCGAAAAATGCAAAAAATGGGAAACGATGATGGCGGGGCGGTTACTATAGTTCCTTAGGTTGTATTTGACAGCCCAGAAATTTTTTAGGCGATCGGGGTCCGTGGGTCCCGGAATCACTTGGAAGGGTGGGCAATAGCAAACAAAAATATTGTAATCGGGCGGAATTCTAGTTTTTTGGCCGAAAAACGCAACAAATGAGGAATGATCATGGCTGGGCAGTGACTATGGTTCCTTAGGTCGTACTTGATAGTCCGGAAAAATTTTAGGCGATAGGGGTCCGGAGTTCCCGGGTTCACTTGGAAGGCGTGGGCTATAGGACACGAAAATATGGGAATCGCGCGGAATTCTCATTTTTTGGCAGAAAAACGAAAAAAACTAGGAACGATCATGGCTGGGCGGTGACTATGGTTCCTTAGGTCTTAATTGATAGTCCGGAAAAATTTTAGGCGATAGGGGTCCGGAGACCCGGGACCACTCGGAAGGCGTGGGCTATAACACACAAAAATATGGGAATCGCGCGAAATTCTAGTTGTTTGGCCGAAAAATGTAAAAAATGAGGAACGATCATGGCGAGGCGGTGACTATGGTTCCTTAGGTCCTAATTGATGGCCCAAAAATTTTTAAGGCGATCCGAGTCCAGAAGCCCGGCCCACTCGGAAGGCGTGGGCAATAGAACACAAAAATATGGTAATCGAGCGGAATTCTAGATTTTTGGCCGAAAAACTCAACAAATGAGGAATAATCATGGCAGGGCAGTGACTATGGTTCCTTAGGTCGTATTTGATGGCCCGGAAAATTTTAGGCGATCGGGGTCCACGGCTCCCGGGACCACTCGGAAGGCGTAAGCTATAACACACTAAAATATGCAAATCGCGCGGAGTTCTAGTTTTTTGGCCGAAAAATGCAAAGCATTTGGAACGATCATGGTGGGGCGGTGACTATGGTACCTTAGGTCATATTTGATAGTCCGGAAAAATTTTAGGCGATTGGGGTCCGCGGCTCCCCGGACCACTTGGAAGGCGTGGGTATAGCACACGAAAATATGAGAATCGGGCGTAATTCTAGTTTTTTGGCCGAAAAATGCAAAAAATGGGAAACGATGATGGCGGGGCGGTTACTATAGTTCCTTAGGTCGTATTTGATGGCCCGAAAAAATTTTAGGCGATCGGGGTCCGTGGGTCCCGGAACCACTTGGAAGGGTGGGCAATAGCAAACAAAAATATTGTAATCGGGCGGAATACTAGTTTTTTGGCCGAGAAACGCAACAAATGAGGAATGATCATGACTGGGCAGTGACTATGGTTCCTTAGGTCGTACTTGATAGTCCGGAAAAATTTTAGGCGATAGGGGTCCGGTGTTCCCGGGTTCACTTGGAAGGCGTGGGCTATAGGACACGAAAATATGGGAATCGCGTGGAATTCTAGTTTTTTGGCCGAAAAACGGAAAAAACTAGGAACGATCATGGCTGGGCGGTGACTATGGTTCCTTAGGTCTTATTTGATAGTCCGAAAAAATTTAAGGCGATAGGGGTCCGGAGACCCGGGACCACTCGAAAGGCGTGGGCTATAACACACAAAAATATTGAATCGCGCGGAATTCTAGTTGTTTGGCCGAAAAACGCAAACAATAAGGAACGATCATGGCGGGGCGGATACTATGGTTCCTTAGGTCGTATTTGATTGCCCGGAAAAATTTTAGGCGATCGGGGTCCGCGGCTCTTGGGACCACTCGGAATGCGTGGGTATAGCACACGAAAATATGGGAATCGGGCGAAATTCTAGGTCTTTTTCAGTAACATGCAAAAAATGTGGAAAGATCTTGGCAGGGCAGTGACTATGGTTCCTTATTAGGCGATAGGGGTCCGGAGGTCCCGGGACCACTCGGAAGGCGTGGGCTATAACACACAAAAATTTGGGAATCGCGCGGAATTCTAGTTGTGTGGCCGAAAAATGCAAAAACTGAGTAACGATCATGGCGGGGCGGATACTATGGTTCCTTAGGTCGTATTTGATAGTCCGGAAAAATTTTAGGCGATAGGGGTCAGGAGGTCCCGGGACCACTCGGAAGGCGTGGGCTATAACACACAAAAATATGGGAATCGAGCGGAATTCTAGTTATTTGGCCGAAAAACGCAAAAAATGAGGAACGATCATGGCGGGGTGGTTACTATGGTTCCTTAGGTCGTATTTGATGGCCCGAAATTTTTTAGGCGATCGGGGTTCGGGGTTCCCGGGACCCCTTGGAAAGCGTGGGCTAAAGCACACGAAATTATGGAAATCGCGCGGAATTCTAGTTTTTTGGCTGAAAAACGCAAAAGACTAGGAACGATCATGGCGGGGCAGTGACTATGGTTCCTTAGGCCGTATTTGATAGTCCGGAAAATTTTTAGGCGATCCGGCTCAGGGGGCCCGGCCCACTCGGAAGGCGTGGGCGATAGCACAGCAAAATATGGGAATCGGGCGGAATTCTAGTTTTTTTGGCTAAAAAATGCAAAAAATGAGGAACGATCATGGCGGGGCGGTGACTATGGTTCCTTAGGTCGTATTTGATGGCCCGAAAAATTTTAGGCGATCGGGGTCCACGGCTCCCGGGACCACTCGGAAGGCATAAGCTATAGCACACTAAAATGTGCAAATCGCGCGGAGTTTTAGTTTTTTGGCCGAAAAATGCAAAGGATTTGGAACGATCATGGTGGAGCGGTGACTATGGTACCTTAGGTCGTATTTGATAGTCCGGAAAAATTTTAGGCGATCGGGGTCCGCGGCTCCCCAGACCTCTTGGAAGGCGTGGGTATAGCACACGAAAATATGGGAATCAGGCGTAATTCTAGTTTTTTGGCCGAAAAATGCAAAAAATGAGAAACGATGATGGCGGGGCGGTTACTATGGTTCCTTAGGTCGTATTTGACGGCCCAGAAAAATTTTAGGCGATCGGGGTCCGGGGGTCCCGGAACCACTTGGAAGGGTGGGCAATAGCAAACAAAAATATTGTAATCGGGCGGAATTCTAGTTTTTTGGCCGAAAAATGCAACAAATGAGGAATGATCATGGCTGGGCGGTGACTATGGTTCCTTAGGTCGTATTTGATAGTCCGGAAAAATTTTAGGCGATAGGGGTTCGGGGTTCCCGGGACCCCTTGGAAGGCGTGGGCTAAAGGACACGAAAATATGGAAATCGTGCGGAATTATATTTTTTGGTTGAAAAATGCAAAAGACTAGGAACGATCATGGCGGGGCAGTAACTATGGTTCCTTAGGTCGTATTTGATAGTCCGAATTTTTTTTAGCGATCCGGTTCCGGGGGGCCCGACCCACTCGGAAGGCGTGGGCGATAGCACACAAAAAATATGGGAATCGGGCGGAATCCTAGGTTTTTGGCCAAAAAATGCAAAAAATGAGGAACGATCATGGCGAGGTGGTTACTATGGTTCCTTAGGTCCTAATTGATGGCCCGAAAAGTTTTTAGGCGATCCGAGTTCGGCCGCCCGGCCCACTCGGAAGGCGTGGGCAATAGCACACAAAAATATGGTAATCGAGCGGAATTCTAGTTTTTTGGACGAAAAACGCAATAAATGAGGAACGATCAAGGCGGGGCGGTGACTATGGTTCCTTAGGTCGTATTTGATGGCCCGGAAAATTTTAGGCGATCGGGGTCCACGGCTCCCGGGACCACTCGGAAGGTGTAAGCTATAGCACACTAAAATATGCAAATCGCGCGGAGTTCTAGTTTTTTGGCCGAAAAATGCAAAGCATTTGGAACGATCATGGTGGGGCGATGACTATGGTACCTTAGGTCGTATTTGATAGTCCAAAATTTTTTTAAGCGATCGGGATCCGCGGCTCCTCGGACCACTTGGAAGGCGTGGGTATAGCACACAAAAATATGGGAATCGGGCGTAATTCTAGTTTTTTGGCCGAAAAATGCAAAAAATGAGGAACGATCATGGCGGGGTGGTTACTATGGTTCCTTAGGTCGAATTTGATGGCTCGGAATAATTTTAGGCGGTCGGGGTCCGGGGGTCCCGGAACCACTTGGAAGGGTGGGCAATAGCAAACAAAAAAATTGTAATCGGGCGGAATTCTAGTTTTTTGGCCGAAAAACGTAACAAATGAGGAATGATCATGGCTAGGTGGTGACTATGGTTCCTTAGGTCATATTTGATAGTCCGGAAAAATTTTGGGCGATAGGGGTCCGGAGTTCCCGGGTTCACTTGGAAGGCGTGGGCTATAGGACACGAAAATATGGGAATCGCGCGGAATTCTCATTTTTTGGCCGAAAAACGGAAAAAACTAGGAACGATCAAGGCTGGGCAGTGACTATGGTTCCTTAGGTCTTAATTGATAGTCCGGAAAAATTTTAGGCGATAGGGGTTCGGAGACCCGGGACCACTCGGAAGGCGTGGGCTATAACACACAAAAATATGGGAATCGCGCGAAATTCTAGTTGTTTGGCCGAAAAATGCAAACAATAAGGAACGATCATGGAGAGGCGGTGACTATGGTTCCTTAGGTCCTAATTGATGGCCCAAAAGTTTTTTTAGGCGGTCCGAGTCCAGCAGCCCGGCCCACTCGGAAGGCGTGGGCAATAGCACACAAAAATATGGTAATCGAGCGGAATTCTAGATTTTTGGCCGAAAAACTCAACAAATGAGGAATAATCATGGTGGGGCAGTGACTATGGTTCCTTAGGTCGTATTTGATGGCCCGGAAAATTTTAGGAGATCGGGGTCCACGGCTCCCGGGACCACTCGGAAGGCGTAAGCAATAACACACTAAAATATGCAAATCGCGCGGAGTTCTAGTTTTTTGGCCAAAAAATGCAAAGCATTTGGAACGATCATGGTGGGGCGGTGACTATGGTACCTTAGGTCGTATTTGATAGTCAAAATTGTTTTAAGCGATCGGGATCCGCGGCTCCTCGGACCATTTGGAAGGCGTGGGTATAGCACACAAAAATATGGGAATCGGGCGTAATTCTAGTTTTTTGGCCGAAAAATGCAAAAAATGAGGAACGATCATGGCGGGGTGGTTACTCTGGTTCCTTAGGTCGAATTTGATGACTCGGAAAATTTTTAGGCAATCGGGGTCCGGGGGTCCCAGAACCACTTGGAAGGGTGGGCAATAGCAAACAAAAAAATTGTAATCGGGCGGAATTCTAGTTTTTTGGCCGAAAAACGTAACAAATGAGGAATGATCATGGCTGGGCGGTGACTATGGTTCCTTAGGTCGTATTTGATAGTCCGGAAAAATTTTGGGCGATAGGGGTCCGGAGTTCCCGGGTTCACTTGGAAGGCGTGGGCTATAGGACACGAAAATATGGGAATCGCGCGGAATTCTCATTTTTTTGGCCGAAAATGGAAAAAACTAGGAACGATCATGGCTGGGCGGTGACTATGGTTCCTTAGGTCTTAATTGATAGTCTGGAAAAATTATAGGCGATAGGAGTTCGGAAACCCGGGACCACTCGGAAGGCGTGGGCTATAACACACAAAAATATGGGAATCGCGCGAAATTCTAGTTGTTTGGCCGAAAAATGCAAAAAATGAGGAACGATCATGGAGAGGCGGTGACTATGGTTCCTTAGGTCCTAATTGATGGCCCAAATTTTTTTTAGGCGATCCGAGTCCAGCAGCCCGGCCCACTCGGAAGGCGTGGGCAATAGCACACAAAAATATGGTAACCGAGCGGAATTCTAGATTTTTGGCCGAAAAACTCAACAAATGAGGAATAATCATGGCGGGGCAGTGACTATGGTTCCTTAGGTCGTATTTGATGGCCCGGAAAATTTTAGGCGATCGGGGTCCACGGCTCCCGGGACCACTCGGAAGGCGTAAGCAATAACACACTAAAATATGCAAATCGCGCGGAGTTCTAGTTTTTTGGCCGAAAAATGCAAAGCATTTGGAACGATCATGGTGGGGCGGTGACTATGGTACCTTAGGTCGTATTTGATAGTCCGAAAAAATTTTAGGCGATCGGGGTCCGCGGCTCCCCGGACCACTTGGAAGGCGTGGGTATAGCACACGAAAATATGGGAATCGGGCGTAATTCTAGTTTTTTGGCCGAAAAATGCAAAAAATGAGGAAACGATGATGGCGGGGCGGTTACTATAGTTCCTTAGGTCATATTTGACGGCCCAGAAAAATTTTAGGCGATCGGGGTCCGGGGGTCCCGGAACCACTTGGAAGGGTGGGCTATTGCACACAAAAATATTGTAATCGGGCGGAATTCTAGTTTTTTGGCCGAAAAATGCAACAAATGATGAATGATCATGGCTGGGCGGTGACTATGGTTCCTTTGGTCGTATTTGATAGTCCGAAAAAATTTTGGGCGATAGGGGTCCGGAGTTCTCGGGTTCACTTGGAAGGCGTGGGCTATAGGACATGAAAATATGGGAATCGTGCGGAATTCTCATTTTTTGGCCGAAAAACGGAAAAAACTAGGAACGATCATGGCTGGGCGGTGACTATGGTTCCTTAGGTCTTAATTGATAGTCCGGAAAAATTTTAGGCGATAGGGGTCCGGAGACCCGGGACCACTCGGAAGGCGTGGGCTATAACACACAAAAATATGGGAATCGCGCGAAATTCTAGTTGTTTGGCTGAAAAATGCAAAAAATGAGGAACGATCATGGCGAGGCTGTGACTATGGTTCCTTATGTCCTAATTGATGGCCCGAAAATTTTTTAGGCGATCCGAGTCCGGCGGCCAGGCCCACTCGGAAGGCGTGGGCAATAGCACACAAAAATATGGTAATCGAGCGGAATTCTAGTTTTTTGGATGAAAAACGCAATAAATGAGGAACGATCAAGGCGGGGCGGTGACTATGGTTCCTTAGGTCGTATTTGATGGCCCGGAAAATTTTAGGCGATAGGGGTCCACGGCTCCCGGGACCACTCAGAAGGCGTAAGCTATAGCACACTAAAATATGCAAATCTTGCGGAGTTCTATTTTTTTGGCCGAAAAATGCAAAGCATTTGGAACGATCATGGTGGGGCGGTGACTATGGTACCTTAGGTCGTATTTGATAGTCCAAAAAATTTTTAAGCGATCGGGATCCGCGGCTCCTCGGACCACTTGGAAGGCGTGGGTATAGCACACAAAAATATGGGAATCGGGCGTAATTCTAGTTTTTTGGCCGAAAAATGCAAAAAATGAGGAACGATCATGGCGGGGTGGTTACTATGGTTCCTTAGGTCGAATTTGATGGTTCGAAAAATTTTTAGGCGATTGGGGTTTGGGGTTACCGGGACCCCTTGGAAGGCGTGGGCTAAAGCACACGAAAATATGGAAATCGCGCGGAATTCTAGTTTTTTGGCCGAAAAATGCAAAAAATGAGAAATGATGATGGTGGGGCGGTTACTATAGTTCCTTTGGTCGTATTTGACGGCCCGGAAAAATTTTAGGCGATCGGGGTCCGGGGGTCCCGGAACCACTTGGAAGGGTGGGCAATAGCAAACAAAAAAATTGTAATCGGGCGGAATTCTAGTTTTTTGGCCGAAAAACGCAACAAATGAGGAATGATCATGGCTGGGCGGTGACTATGGTTCCTTAGGTCGTATTTGATAGTCCGAAAAAATTTTGGGCGATAGGGGTCCGGAGTTCCCGGGTTCACTTGGAAGGCGTGGGCTATAGGACACGAAAATATGGGAATCGCGCGGAATTCTCATTTTTTGGCCGAAAAACGGAAAAAACTAGGAACGATTCATGGCTGGGCGGTGACTATGGTTCCTTTGGTCTTATTTGATAGTCCGGAAAAATATTAGGCGATAGGGGTCCGGAGGTCCCGGGACCACTCGGAAGGCGTGGGCTATAACACACAAAAATATGGGAATCGCGCGAAATTCTAGTTGTTTGGCCGAAAAATGCAAAAAATGAGGAACGATCATGGAGGGGTGGATACTATGGTTCCTTAGGTCGTATTTGATAGTCCGGACAAATTTTAGGCGATAGGGGTCCGGAGACCCGGGACCACTCGGAAGGCGTGGGTATAACACACAAATATATGGAATCACGCGGAATTCTAGTTGTTTGGCCGAAAAACGCAAAAAATGAGGAACGATCATGGCGGGGAGGATACTATGGTTCCTTAGGTCGTATATGATAGTCTGGAAAAATTTTAGGCGATAGGGGTCCGGAGGTCCCGGGACCACTCGGAAGGTGTGGGCTAACACACAAAAATATGGGAATCGCGCGTAATTCTAGTTGTTTGGCCGAAAAACGCAAAAAATAAGGAACGATCATGGCGGGGCGGATACTATGATTCCTTAGGTCGTATTTGATTGCCCGGAAAAATTTTAGACGATCGGGGTCCGCGGCTCTTAGGACCACTCGGAAGGCGTGGGCAATAGCACACAAAAATATGGTAATCGAGTGGAATTCTAGTTTTTTGGCCGAAAAACGCAATAAATGAGGAACGATCATGGCAGGGCGGTGACTATGGTTCCTTAGAACGTATTTAATGGCCCGGAAAAGTGGTCCAGGGAGCCGCGGACCCCGATCGCCTAAAATTTTTCCGGACTATCAAATACGACCTAAGGTACCATAGTCACCGCCCCACCATGATCGTTCTAAATGCTTTGCATTTTTTGGCCAAAAAACTTGAACTCCGCGCGATTTGCATATTTTCGTGTGCTATAGCTTACGCCTTCCGAGTGGTCCCGGGAGCCGTGGACTCCGATCGCCTAAAATTTTCTGGGCCATCAAATAAGACCTAAGGAACCATATTCACCGCCCCGCCATGATCGTTCCTCATTTATTGCATTTTTCGGCCAAAAAACTAGAATTTCGCTCGATTACCATATTTTTGTGTGCTATTGCCTACGCCTTCCGAGTGGGCCGGGCCGCCTGACTCGGATCGCCTAAAAAAATTTTGGGCCATCAATTAGGACCTAAGGAACCATAGTCACTGCCTCGCCATGATCGTTCCTCATTTTTTGCATTTTTTGGCCAAAAAAATAGAATTCCGCCTCATTCCCATATTTTTGTGTGCTATCGCCCCACGCCTTCCGAGTGAGTCGGGCCCCCCGGAGCCAGATTGTCTAAAAATTTTCCGGACTATCAAATACGACCTAAGGAACCATAGTCACCACCCCGCCATGATCGTTCCTAGTCTTTTGCATTTTTCAGCCAAAAAACTAGAATTCCGCGCGATTTCCATATTTTCATGTGCTTTAGCCCACGCCTTCCAAGGGGTCCCGGGAACCCCGAACCCCGATCGCCTAAAAAATTTCCAGGACATCAAATACAACCTAAGGAACCATAGTATCCGCCCGGCCATGATCGTTCCTTATATTTTGCATTTTTCGGCCAAACAACTAGAATTCCGCGCGATTCCCATATTTTTGTGTGCTATAGCCCACGCCTTACAAGTGGTCCCGGGTCTCCGGACCCCTATCGCCTAAAATTTTTCCGGAAAATCAAATAAGACCTAAGGAACCATAGTCACCGCCCAGCCATGATCGTTCCTTATGTTTTGCGTTTTACGGCCAAACAACTAGAATTCTGCGCGATTCCCATATTTTTGTGTGTTATAGCCCACGCCTTCCGAGTGGTCCCGGGACCTCCTGACCCCTATCGCCTAAAATTTTTCCGGACTATCAAATACGACCTAAGGAACCATAGTATCCACCACGCCATGATCGTTCCTCTTTTTTTGCGTTTTTTGGCCAAACAACTAGAATTCCGCGCGATTCCCATATTTTTGTGTGTTATAGCCCACGCCTTCGGAGTGGTCCCGGGACCTCCGGACCCCTATCGCCTAATATTTTTCCGGACTATCAAATAAGACCAAAGGAACCATAGTCGCCACCTTGCCAAGATCTTTCCACATTTTTTGCATGTTACTAAAAAAGACCTAGAATTTCGCCCGATTCCCATATTTTCGTGTGCTATACCCACGCATTCCGAGTGGTCCCAAGAGCCGCGGACCCTGAATGCCTAAAAATTTTCCGGGCAATCAAATATGACCTAAGGAACCATAGTATCCGCCCCGCCATGATCGTTCTTTATTTTTTGCGTTTTTCGGCCAAAAAACTAGAATTCCGCGCGATTCCCATATTTTTGTGTGTTATAGCCCACACCTTCTAAGTGGTCCCGGGACCTTAGGACCCCTATCGCCTAAAATTTTTCCGGACTATCAAATATGACCTAAGGAACTATAGTCACCGCCCAGCCATGATCATTCCTCATTTGTTGCGTTTTTCGGCCAAAAAACTAGAATTCCGCCCGATTACAATATTTTTGTGTACTATTGCCCACCCTTCCCAGTGGTTCCGGGACCCCCGGACTCCGATCGCCTAAAATTTTTCCGGGCCGTCAAATACGACCTAAGGAACCATAGTAACCGCCTCGCCATCATCGTTTCTCATTTTTTGCATTTTTCGGCCAAAATACTAGAATTACGCCCGATTCCCATATTTTCGTGTGCTATACCCACGCCTTCCAAGTGGTCCGGGGAGCCGCGGACCCCGATCGCCGAAAATTTTTTCGGACTATCAAATACGACCTAAGGTACTTTAGTCACCGCCCCACCATGATCGTTCCAAATGCTTTGCATTTTTCGGCCAAATAACTAGAACTCCGCGCGATTTGCATATTTTCGTGGGCTATAACTTACGCCTTCCGAGTGGTCCCGGGAGCCGTGGACCCCGATCGCCTAAAATTTTCTGGGCCATCAAATACGACTTAAGGAACCATTGTCACAGCCCCGCCATGATCGTTCATCATTTATTGCGTTTTTCGGCCAAAAAACTAGAATTTCGCTCGATTACCATATTTTTGTGTGCTATTGACCACGCCTTCCGAGTGGGCCGGGCCGCCAAACTCGGATCGCATAAAAACTTTTCGGGCCATCAATTAGGATCTAAGGAACCATAGTCACCGCCTCGCCATGATCGTTCCTCATTTTTTGCATTTTTGGGCAAAAAAAATAGAATTCCGCTCGATTCCTATATTTTTGTGTGCAATCGCCCACGCCTTCCGAGTGGGTCGGGCCCCCCGGAGCCGAATCGCCTAAAATTTTTCCGGACTATCAAATACGACTTAAGGAACCATAGTCACCGCCCCGCCATGATCGTTCCTAGTCTTTTGCATTTTTCAGCCAAAAAACTAGAATTCCGCGCGATTTCCATATTTTCGTGTGCTTTAACCCACGCCTTCCAAGGGGTCCCGGGAACCCCGAACCCCGATCGCCTAAAAATTTTCCGGGCCTTCAAATACGACCTAAGGAACCATAGTATCTGCCCCGCCATGATCGTTCCTTATTTTTTGCATTTTTCGGCCAAACAACTAGAATTCCGCGCGATTCCCATATTTTCGTGTGCTATAGCCCACGCCTTCCGAGTGGGCCGTGCCCCCCGCACTCAGATCACCTAAAAATTTTTTGGGCCACCAAATAAGACCTAAGGAACCATAGTCGCCTTCCCGCCATGATCGTTTCTCATTTTTTGCATTTTTCGGCCAAACAACTAGAATTCTGCCCGATTCCCATATTTTCGTGTGCTATACCCACGCCTTACAAGTGGTCCCGGGTCTCCGGAACCCTATCGCCTAAAATTTTTCCGGATTATCAAATAAGACCTAAGGAACCATAGTCACTGCCCAGCCATGATCGTTCCTTATTTTTTGCATTTTTCGGCCAAACAACTAGAATTCCGTCAGATTCCCATATTTTCGTGTGCAATAGCCACGCCTTACAAGTGGTCCCGGGTCTCCGGACCCCTATCGCCTAAAATTTTTCCGGACTATCAAATAAGACCTAAGGAACCATAGTCACCGCCCAGCCATGATCGTTCCTTATTTTTTGCGTTTTTTGGCCAAACAACTAGAATTCCGCGCGATTCCCATATTTTTATGTGTTATAGCCCATGGCTTCCGTGTGGTCCCGGGACCTCCTGACCCCTATCGCCTAAAATTTTTCCGGACTATCAAATATGACCTAAGGAACCATAGTATCCGCCCCGCCATGATCGTTCCTCCTTTTTTGCGTTTTTCAGCCAAACAACTAGAATTTCGCGCGATTCCCATATTTTTGTGTGTTATAGCCCACGCCTTCCGAGTGGTCCCGGGACCTCCGGACCCCTATCTCCTAATATTTTTCCGGACTATCAAATAAGACCAAAGGAACCATAGTTACCACCCTGCCAAGATCTTTCCACATTATTTGCATGTTACTGAAAAAGACCTAGAATTCCGCGCGATTCCCAATTTTTTATGTGTTATAGCACACGCCTTCCGAGTGGTCCCGGGACCTCAGGACCCCTATAGCCTAAAATTTTTCCGGACTATCAAATACGACCTAAGGAACCATAGTCACGGCCCAGCCATGATTGTTCCTTAGTTTTTGCGTTTTTCGGCCAAACAACTAGAATTCCGCGCGATTCCCATATTTTTGTGTGTTATAGCCCACGCCTTCCGAGTGGTCCCGGGACCTCAGGACCCCTATCGCCTAAAATTTTTCCGGACTATCAAATATGACCTAAGGAACCATAGTCACCGCCCAGCCATGATCATTCCTCATTTGTTACGTTTTTCGGCCAAAAAATTAGAATTCCGCCCGATTACAATATTTTTGTGTGCTATTGCCCACCCTTCCCAGTGGTTCCGGGACCCCCGGATCCAATCGCCTAAAAGTTTTCCGGACTACCAAATACGACCTAAGGTACCATAGTCACCGCCCCACCATGATCGTTCCAAATGCTTTGCATTTTTTGGCCAAAAAACTAGAACTCCGCGGGATTTGTATATTTTCGTGTGCTATAGCTTACGCCTTCCGAGTGGTCCCGGGAGCCGTGGACCCCGATCGCCTAAAATTTTCCAGGCCATCAAATAAGACCTAAGGAACCATAGTCACCGCCCCGCCATGATCGTTCCTCATTTATTGCATTTTTCAGCATAAAAACTAGAATTTCGCTCGATTATCATATTTTTGTGTGCTATTGCCAACGCCTTTCGAGTGGGCCGGGCCGCCGGACTCGGATCGCCAAAACACTTTTCGGGCCATCAATTAGGACCTAAGGAACCATAGTCACCGCCTTGCCATGATCGTTCCTCATTTTTTGCATTTTTTGGCCAAAAAATACAATTCCGCCCGATTCCCATATTTTTGTGTGCTATCGCCCACACCTTCCGAGTGGGTCGGGACCCCCGGAGCCGGATCGCCTAAAAATTTTTCGGACTATCAAATACGACCTAAGGAACCATAGTCACCGCCCCGCCATGATCGTTCCTAGACTTTTGCATTTTTCAGCCAAAAAACTAGAATTCCGCGCGATTTCCATATTTTCGTGTACTTTAGCCCACGCCTTCCAAGGGGTCCCGGGAACCCCGAACCCCGATCGCCTAAAAATTTTCCGGGCCATCAAATACGACCTAAGGAACCATAGTATCCTCCCCGCTATGATCTTTCCTTATTTTTTGCGTTTTTCGGCCAAACAACTAGAATTCCGCGCGATTCCCATATTTTCGTGTGCTATAGCCCACGCCTTCCGAGTGGACCGTGCCCCCCGCACTCGGATCACCTAAAAAGTTTTTGGGCCATCAAATAAGACCTAAGAAACCATAGTCACCTTCCCGCCATGATTGTTTCTCATTTTTTCCATATTTCGGCAAAACAACTAGAATTCCGCCCGATTCCCATATTTTCGTGTGCTATACCCACGCCTTACAAGTGGTCCCGGGTCTCCGGACCCCTATCGCCTAAAATATTTCCAGACTATCAAATAAGACCTAAGGAACAATAGTCACCGCATAGCCATGATCGTTCCTTTTTTTTTACGTTTTTCGGCCAAACAACTAGAATTCCGCGCGATTCCCACATTTTCGTGTGTTATAGCCCACGCCTTACGAGTGGTCCCGGGACCTCCTGACGCCTATCGCCTAAAATTTTTCCGGACTATCAAATATGACCTAAGGAACCATAGTATCCGCCCCGCCATGATCATTCCTCATTTGTTGCGTTTTTCGGCCAAAAAACTAGAATTCCACCCGATTACAATATTTTTGTGTGCTATTGCCCACCCTTCCCAGTGGTTCCGGGACCCCCGGACCCCGATCGCCTAAAATTTTTCCGGGCCATCAAATACGACTTAAGGAACCATAGTAACCACCCTGCCAAGATCTTTCCACATTTTTTGCATGTTACTGAAAAATACCTAGAATTTCGCCCGATTCCCATATTTTCGTGTGCTATACCCACGCATTCCGAGTGGTCCCAAGAGCCGCGGACCCCGATCGCCTAAAATTTTTCCGAGCAATCAAATACGACCTAAGGAACCATATTATCCGCCCCGCCATGATCGTTCCTTATTTTTTGCGTTTTTCTGCCAAACAACTAGAATTCCGCGCGATTCCCATATTTTTGTGTGTTATAGCCCACACCTTCCCAGTGGTCCCGGGACCTCAGGACCCCTATCGCCTAAAATTTTTCCGGACTATCAAATATGACCTAAGGAACCATAGTCACCGCCCTGCCATGATCATTCCTCATTTGTTGCATTTTTTCGTCCAAAAAACTAGATTTCCGCCCGATTACAATATTTTTGTGTGCATAGCCCAACCTTCCCAGTGGTTCCGGGAACCCCGGACCCCGATCGCCTAAAATTTTTCCGGGCCGTCAAATACGACCTAAAGAACCATAGTAACTGCCCCGCCATCATCGTTTCTCATTTTTTGCATTTTTTGGCCAAAAAACTAGAACTCTGCGCGATTTGCATATTTTCGTGTGCTATAGCTTACGCCTTCCGAGTGGTCCCAGGAGCCGTGGACCCCGATCGCCTAAAATTTTTCGGGCCATCAAATAAGACGTAAGGAACCATAGTCACCGCCCCGCCATGATCGTTCCTCATTTATTGCATTTTTCGGCCAAAAAAACTAGAGTTTCGCTCGATTACCATATTTTTGTGTGCTATAGCCCACGCCTTCCGAGTGGGCCGGGCCGCCGTACTCGGATCGCCTAAAAACTTTTCGGGCCATCAATTAGGACCTAAGGAACCATAGTCACCGCCTCGCCATGATCGTTCCTCATTTTTTGCATTTTTTGGCCAAAAAAATAGAATTCCGCCCGATTCCCATATTTTTGTGTGCTATCGTCCACACCTTCCAAGTGGGTCGGGCTCCCCGGAGACGGATCGTCTAAAAAATTTTCGGACTATCAAATACGACCTAAGGAACCATAGTCACCTCCACGCCATGATCGTTCCTAGTCTTTTGCATTTTTCAGCCAAAAAACTAGAATTCTGCGCGATTTCCATATTTTCGTGTGCTTTATCCCACACCTTCCAAGGGGTCCCGGGAACCCCGAACCCCGATCGCCTAAAAATTTTCCGGGCCATCAAATATGACCTAAGGAACCATAGTATCCGCTCCGCCATGATCGTTCCTTATTTTTTGCGTTTTTCGGCCAAACAACTAGAATTCCGCGCGATTCCCATATTTTCGTGTGCTATAGCCCACGCCTTCCGAGTGGGCCGTGCCTCCCGCACTCGGATCACCTAAAAAGTTTTTGGGCCATCAAATAAGACCTAAGGAACCATAGTCACCTTCCCGCCATGATCGTTTCTCATTTTTTGCATTTTTCGGCCAAACAACTAGAATTCCGCCCGATTCCCATATTTTCGTGTGCTATACCCACGCCTTACAAGTGGTCCCGGGTCTCCAGACCCCTATCGCCTAAAATTTTTCCGGACTATCAAATAAGACCTAAGAAACCATAGTCACCGCCCAGCCATGATCGTTCCTTATTTTTTGCATTTTTCGGCCAAACAACTAGAATTCCGCACGATTCCCATATTTTTGTGTGTTATAGCCCACGCCTTCCGAGTGGTCCCGGGACCTCCGGACCCCTATCGCCTAATATTTTTCCGGACTATCAAATAAGACCAAAGGAACCATAGTCACCGCCCTGCCAAGATCTTTCCACATTTTTTGCATGTTACTGAAAAAGACCTAGAATTTCACCCGATTCCCATATTTTCGTGTGCTATACCCACGCATTCCGAGTAGTCACAAGAGCCGCGGACCCCGATCGCCTAAAATTATTCCGGGCAATCAAATACGACCTAAGGAACCATAGTATCCGCCCTGCCATGATCGTTCCTTATTTTTTGCGTTTTTCGGCCAATCAACTTGAATTCCGCGCTATTCCCATATTTTTGTGTGTTATAGCCCACACCTACCGAGTGGTCCCGGGACCTCAGGACCCCTATCGCCTAAAATTTTTCCGGACTATCAAATATGACCTAAGGAACCATAGTCACCGCCCAGCCATGATCATTCCTCATTTGTTGCGTTTTTCGGCCAAAAAACTAGAATTCCGCCCGATTACAATATTTTTGTGTGCTATTGCCCACCCTTCCCAGTGGTTCCGGGACCCCCGGACGCCAATCGCCTAAAATTTTTCCGGGCCGTCAAATACGACCTAAGGAACCATAGTAACCGCCCTGCCATCATCGTTTCTCATTTTTTGCATTTTTCGGCCAAAAAACTAGAATTACGCCCGATTCCCATATTTTCGTGTGCTATACCCACGCCTTCCAAATGGTCCGGGGAGCCGCGGACCCCGATCGCCTAAAATTTTTCCAGACTATCAAATATGACCTAAGGTACCATAGTCACCGCCCCACCATGATCGTTCCAAATGCTTTGCATTTTTTGGCCAAAAAACTAGAACTCCGCGCGATTTGCATATTTTCGTGTGCTATAGCTTACGCCTTCCGAGTGGTCCCGGGAGCCGTGGACCCTGATCGCCTAAAATTTTCCGGGCCATCAAATAAGACCTAAGGAACCATAGGCACCGCCCTGCCATGATCGTTCCTCATTTATTGCGTTTTTCGGCCAAAAAACTAGAATTTCGCTCGATTACCATATTTTTGTGTGCTATTGCCCACGCCTTCCGAGTGGTCCCGGGACCTCAGGACCCCTATCGCCTAAAATATTTCCGGACTATCAAATACGACCTAAGGAACCATAGTCACCGCCCAGCCATGATCATTCCTCATTTGTTGCGTTTTTCGGCTAAAAAACTAGAATTCCGCCCGATTATAATATTTTTGTGTTCTATTGCCCACCCTTCCCAGTGGTTCCGGGACCCCCGGACCCCGATTGCCTAAAATTTTTTCGGGCCGTCAAATACAACCTAAGGAACCATAGTAACCGCCCCGCCATCATCGTTTCTCATTTTTTGCATTTTTCGGCCAAAAAACTAGAATTACGCCCGATTCCCATATTTTCGTGTGCTATACCCACGCCTTCCAAGTGGTCCGGGGAGCCGCGGACCCCGATTGCCTAAAATTTTTCCGGACTATCAAATACGACCTAAGGTACCATAGTCACCGCCCCACCATGATCGTTCCAAATGCTTTGCATTTTGTGGCCAAAAAACTAGAACTCCGCGCGATTTGCATATTTTCGTGTGCTATAGCTTACGCCTTCCGAGTGGTCCCGGGAGCCGTGGACCCCGATCGCCTAAAATTTTCCGGGCCGTTAAATACGACCTAAGGAACCATAGTCACCGCCCTTCCATGATCGTTCCTCATTTATTGCATTTTTCGGCCAAAAAACTAGAATTCCGCTCGATAACCATATTTTTGTTTGGTATTGCCCACGCCTTCCGAGTGGGCCAGGCCGCCCGACTCGGATCGCCTACAAAATTTTCAGGCCATCAATTAGGACCTAAGGAACCATAGTCACCACCTCGCCAATATCGTTCCTCATTTTTTGCATTTTTTCGCCAAAAAACTAGAATTCCGCCCGATTTCCATATTTTTGTGTGCGCCCACGCCTTCCGAGTGGGTCGGGCCCCCCGGAGCCGGATCGCCTAAAAATTTTCCGGACTATCAAATACATCATAAGGAACCATAGTCACCGCCCCACCATGATCGTTCCTAGTCTTTTGCGTTTTTCAGCCATAAAACTAGAATTCCGCGCGATTTCCATATTTTCGTGTGCTTTTGCCCACTCCTTCCAAGGGGTCCCGGGAACCCCGAACCCCGATCGCCTAAAAATTTTCCGGGCCATCAAATACAACCTAAGGAACCATAGTATCCGCCCCGCCATGATCGTTCCTCTTTTGTTTGCGTTTTTCGGCCAAACACCTAGAATTCCGCGCGATTCCCATATTTTTGTGTGTTATAGCCCACGCCTTCCGAGTGGTCCTGGGACCTCCGGACCCCTATCTCCTAATATTTTTCCGGACTATCAAATAAGACCAAAGGAACCATAGTCACCACCCTGCCAAGATCTTTCCACATTTTTGGCATGTTACTGAAAAAGACCTAGAATTTCGCCCGATTCCCATATTTTCGTGTGCTATACCCACGCATTCCGAGTGGTCCCAAGAGCTGCGGACCCCGATCACGCAAAATTTTTCCGAGCAATCAAATACCACCTAAGGAACCATAGTATCCGCCCCGCCATGATCGTTTCTTATTTTTTGCGTTTTTCGGCCAAACAACTAGAATTCCACGCGATTCCCATATTTTTGTGTGTTATAGCCCACACCTTCCGAGTGGTCCTGGGACCTCAGGACCCCTATCACCTAAAATTTATCCGGACTATCAAATATGACCTAAGGAACCATAGTCACTGTCCAGCCATGATCATTCCTCATTTGTTGCGTTTTTCGGCCAAAAAAGTAGAATTCCGCCCGATTACAATATTTTTGTGTGCTATTGCCTACCCTTCCAAGTGGTTCCGGGACCCCCCGGACCCCGATCGCCTAAAATTTTTCCGGGCCATCAAATACGACCTAAGGAACCATAGTAACCGCCCTGCCATCATCGTTTCTCATTTTTTGCATTTTTCGGCCAAAAAACTAGAATTACGCCCGATTCCCATATTTTCGTGTGCTATACCCACGCCTTCCAAATGGTCCGGGGAGCCGCGGACCCCGATCGCCTAAAATTTTTCCAGACTATCAAATATGACCTAAGGTACCATAGTCACCGCCCCACCATGATCGTTCCAAATGCTTTGCATTTTTTGGCCAAAAAACTAGAACTCCGCGCGATTTGCATATTTTCGTGTGCTATAGCTTACGCCTTCCGAGTGGTCCCGGGAGCCGTGGACCCTGATCGCCTAAAATTTTCCGGGCCATCAAATAAGACCTAAGGAACCATAGGCACCGCCCTGCCATGATCGTTCCTCATTTATTGCGTTTTTCGGCCAAAAAACTAGAATTTCGCTCGATTACCATATTTTTGTGTGCTATTGCCCACGCCTTCCGAGTGGTCCCGGGACCTCAGGACCCCTATCGCCTAAAATATTTCCGGACTATCAAATACGACCTAAGGAACCATAGTCACCGCCCAGCCATGATCATTCCTCATTTGTTGCGTTTTTCGGCTAAAAAACTAGAATTCCGCCCGATTATAATATTTTTGTGTTCTATTGCCCACCCTTCCCAGTGGTTCCGGGACCCCCGGACCCCGATTGCCTAAAATTTTTCCGGGCCGTCAAATACAACCTAAGGAACCATAGTAACCGCCCCGCCATCATCGTTTCTCATTTTTTGCATTTTTCGGCCAAAAAACTAGAATTACGCCCGATTCCCATATTTTCGTGTGCTATACCCACGCCTTCCAAGTGGTCCGGGGAGCCGCGGACCCCGATTGCCTAAAATTTTTCCGGACTATCAAATACGACCTAAGGTACCATAGTCACCGCCCCACCATGATCGTTCCAAATGCTTTGCATTTTGTGGCCAAAAAACTAGAACTCCGCGCGATTTGCATATTTTCGTGTGCTATAGCTTACGCCTTCCGAGTGGTCCCGGGAGCCGTGGACCCCGATCGCCTAAAATTTTCCGGGCCGTTAAATACGACCTAAGGAACCATAGTCACCGCCCTTCCATGATCGTTCCTCATTTATTGCATTTTTCGGCCAAAAAACTAGAATTCCGCTCGATAACCATATTTTTGTTTGGTATTGCCCACGCCTTCCGAGTGGGCCAGGCCGCCCGACTCGGATCGCCTACAAAATTTTCAGGCCATCAATTAGGACCTAAGGAACCATAGTCACCACCTCGCCAATATCGTTCCTCATTTTTTGCATTTTTTCGCCAAAAAACTAGAATTCCGCCCGATTTCCATATTTTTGTGTGCGCCCACGCCTTCCGAGTGGGTCGGGCCCCCCGGAGCCGGATCGCCTAAAAATTTTCCGGACTATCAAATACGTCATAAGGAACCATAGTCACCGCCCCACCATGATCGTTCCTAGTCTTTTGCGTTTTTCAGCCATAAAACTAGAATTCCGCGCGATTTCCATATTTTCGTGTGCTTTTGCCCACTCCTTCCAAGGGGTCCCGGGAACCCCGAACCCCGATCGCCTAAAAATTTTCCGGGCCATCAAATACAACCTAAGGAACCATAGTATCCGCCCCGCCATGATCGTTCCTCTTTTGTTTGCGTTTTTCGGCCAAACACCTAGAATTCCGCGCGATTCCCATATTTTTGTGTGTTATAGCCCACGCCTTCCGAGTGGTCCTGGGACCTCCGGACCCCTATCTCCTAATATTTTTCCGGACTATCAAATAAGACCAAAGGAACCATAGTCACCACCCTGCCAAGATCTTTCCACATTTTTGGCATGTTACTGAAAAAGACCTAGAATTTCGCCCGATTCCCATATTTTCGTGTGCTATACCCACGCATTCCGAGTGGTCCCAAGAGCTGCGGACCCCGATCACGTAAAATTTTTCCGAGCAATCAAATACCACCTAAGGAACCATAGTATCCGCCCCGCCATGATCGTTTCTTATTTTTTGCGTTTTTCGGCCAAACAACTAGAATTCCACGCGATTCCCATATTTTTGTGTGTTATAGCCCACACCTTCCGAGTGGTCCTGGGACCTCAGGACCCCTATCACCTAAAATTTTTCCGGACTATCAAAT
Source organism: Nicotiana tomentosiformis (assembly GCF_000390325.3). Lineage (NCBI taxonomy): Eukaryota > Viridiplantae > Streptophyta > Magnoliopsida > Solanales > Solanaceae > Nicotiana > Nicotiana tomentosiformis. The sequence continues at coordinate 34,928 of NW_027174888.1, forward strand.
ACGACCTAAGGAACCATAGTCACTGCCCAGCCATGATCATTCCTCATTTGTTGCGTTTTTCGGCCAAAAAAGTAGAATTCCGCCCGATTACAATATTTTTGTGTGCTATTGCCCACCCTTCCCAGTGGTTCCGGGACCCCCGGACCCCGATCGCCTAAAAATTTTCCGGGCCGTCAAATACGACCTAAGGAACTGTAGTAACAGCCCCGCCATCATCGTTTCTCATTTTCTGCATTTTTCGGCCAAAAAACTAGAATTATGCCCGATTCCCATATTTTCGAGTGCTATACCCACGCCTTCCAAGTGGTCCGGGGAGACGCGGACCCCGATCGCCTAAAAGTTTTCCAGACTATCAAATACGACCTAAGGAACCATAGTCACCGCCCCGCCATGATCGTTCCTAGTCTTTTGTATTTTTCAGCCAAAAAACTAGAATTCCGCGCGATTTCCATATTTTCGTGTGCTTTAGCACACGCCTTCCAAGGGGTCCCGGGAACCCCGAACCCCGATCGTCTAAAATTTTTCCGGGCCATCAAATACGACCTAAGGACCCATAGTAACCACCCCTCCATTATCGTTCCTCATGTTTTGCATTTTTCGGCCAAACAACTAGAATTTCGCGCGATTCCCATATTTTTGTGTGTTATAGCCCACGCCTTCCGAGTGGTCCTGGGACCTCCTGACCCCTATCGCCTAAAATTTTTCCGGACAATCAAATACGACCTTAGGAACCATAGTATCCGCCGCGCCATGATCGTTCCTCATTTTTTGCATTTTTCGGTCAAACAACTAGAATTCCCCGCGATTCCCATATTTTTGTGTGTTATAGCCCACGCCTTCCGAGTTGTCCCGGGACCTCCTGACCCCTATCGCCTAAAATTTTTCCGGACTATGAAATACGACCTAAGGAACCATAGTATCTGCCCCGCCATGATCGTTCCTCTTTTTTTGCGTTTTTCGGCCAAACAACTAGAATTCCGCGCGATTCCCATATTTTTGTGTGTTATAGCCCACGCCTTCCGAGTGGTCCTGGGACCTCCGGACCCCTATCGCCTAATATTTTTCCGGACTATCAAATAATACCAAAGGAACCATAGTCACCACCCTGCCAAGATCTTTTCACATTTTTTGCATGTTATTGAAAAAGACCTAGAATTTCGCCCGATTCCCATATTTTCGTGTGCTATACCCACGCATTCTGAGTGGTCCCAAGAGCCGTGGACCCCGATCGCTTAAAATTTTTCCGAGCAATCAAATACGACCTAAGGAACCATAGTATCCACCCCGCCATGATCGTTTCTTATTTTTTGCGTTTTTCGGCCAACAACTAGAATTCCGCTCGATTCCCATATTTTTGTGTGTTGTAGCCCACACCTTCCGAGTGGTCCCGGGACATCAGGACCCCTATCGCCTAAAATTTTTCCGGACTATCAAATACGACCTAAGGAACCATAGTCACTGCCCAGCCATGATCATTCCTCATTTGTTGCGTTTTTCGGCCAAAAAATTAGAATTCCGCCCGATTACAATATTTTTGTGTGCTATTGCCCACCCTTCCCAGTGGTTCCGGGACCCCCGGACCCCGATCGCCTGAAAATTTTTCGGGCCGTCAAATACGACCTAAGGAACCATAGTAACCGCCCCGACATCATCGTTTCTCATTTTTTACTTTTTTCGGGCAAAAAACTAGAATTATGCCCGATTCCCATATTTTCGAGTGCTATACCCACGCCTTCCAAGTGGTCCGGGGAGACGCGGACCCCGATCGCCTAAAATTTTTCCAGACTATCAAATACGACCTAAGGTACCATAGTCACCGCCCCACCATGATCGTTCCAAAAGCTTTGCATTTTTTGGCCAAAAAACTAGAACTCCGCGCGATTTGCATATTTTCGTGTGCTATAACTTACGCCTTCCGAGTGGTCCCAGGAGCCGTGGACCCCGATCGCCTTAAATTTTCCGGGCCATTAAATACGAACTAAGGAACCATAGTCACCGCCCTGCCATGATCGTTCCTCATTTATTGCGTTTTTCGGCCAAAAAACTAGAATTCCGCTCGATTACCATATTTTTGTGTGCTATTGCCCACGCCTTCCGAGTGGTCCTAAGAGCCGCGGACCCCGATCGTCTAAAATTTTTCCGGGCAATCAAGTACGACCTAAGGAATCATAGTATCCGCCCCGCCATGATCGTTCCTTATTTTTTGCGTTTTTCGGCCAAACAACTAGAATTACGCGCGATTCCCATATTTTTGTGTGTTATAGCCCACACCTTCCGAGTGGTCCCGGGACCTCCGGACCCCTATCGCCTAAAATTTTTCCGGACTATGAAATACGACCTAAGGAACCATAGTATCCGCCCCGCCATGATCGTTCCTCATTTTT
>NW_027174889.1:0-37000 GCF_000390325.3 Nicotiana tomentosiformis
GGTACCCCGATCTCAAGTTGATCTTATAGAACACCCTAGCACCCTGCAACTGGTCAAATAGATTATCAATACGCGGCAATGAGTACTTGTTCTTAATAGCTACTTTGTTCAATTGGCGATAATCAATGCACATTTGCATCGTTCCATCCTTCTCCTTCACAAATAATACCGGTGCACCCCAAGGTGATACACTCGGTCTAACGAACCCTTTGGCTAATAACTCCTCAAGTTGTTCTTTCAATTCTTTCGGAGCCATGCGATACAGTGGGATAGATATAGGTTGAGTATCTGAAGCCAAGTCAATACAGAAATCAATATCATGATCAGGTGGCATACCTGGAAGATTTGAAGGAAATACATTGGAGAACTCCCGAACTACAGGAACTGAATCAATAGCCGGAGTCTCTACAGTAGTATCCCGAACATAGGCTAGATAAGCCAAGAACCCTTCTCAACCATGTGTTGAGCCTTTATAAAAGAAATAACTCGATTAAATGAACTAACAAACGAACCCTTCCACTCCAGCTTAGGAAATGCTGGAATATCCAAGGTAACAGTCTGGGCATGACAATCTAGAATAGCATGATATGAAGATAACCAGTCTATGCCCAGAATAATTTTACAATCATTCATCTCAAGCAGCAGAAGATCTGCTCTAGTTTCATAACCACAGAATATAATAATACAAGTCTGACAGATCCGGTTCACAACAACATAATCGCCCACAGGAGTGGACACATAAACAGGAGTACTCAAGGACTCACGAGAAACACCCAGGAATTGAGCAAAATAGAGATGACACATATGAATACGTAGATCCTGGATCAAATAACACTGAGGCATCTTTGCCGCAAATAGAAATAATACTTGTAATCACGCATCTGAGGCCTCTGCATCTGGTCTGGCATGAAAAGCATAGAACCGAGCTGGAGCACCAACTGGCTGGCCTCTACCTAGACGACCTCCACCTCTAGGATGACCCATACCCACCTGTCCTCCACCTCTTGGTGGCCGAAAAACTGGTGGAGCAACTGGTTCAGTAATCATAGGTTGTTGACCCTGTTGCACTAGTTTACCCCGAAGCCTGGGAAAAATCTCTGTATGTGACTGGGCCCTGGGGAACTGAATACCCGATGCGATGGGCCGCTGACTAAGAGTCTGGCCCTGGGGATCTGAATACCCACTGTGAAGACCCTGAATAGCCGGTGGGCGATAAGAACTCTCTAGTATAGCACTGAGATAGGGTCGCACTAGAGCACCTCGAGGAGGCGGTGGTGCTGGATATGGAGGCCTGCTGGACTGCCCTCTCACGAACTGGCCTCTACCCCCAAACGGAGCACCTCTGAACTCTCCAGAATGCCTAAACAGCTTATCTCTAGTAATCTTCTCTCGTCTCCGTTGACGTACACCCTCAATCCTGCGGGCAATCTCCATGACTATATCATAAGAAGTACCCATCTCAACCTCTCGAGCCATATAGCCTGAATGCAAGTATGTAAACCCACAACAAACCTCTGCACTCTTTTCATCTCAGTAGGGAGTATCATAAGTGCATGCCGAGATAACTCAGAAAACCTCGTCTCATAATCGGTCACTGACATCTGACTCTATTGGAGCTGCTCAAACTGAAACCGCAACTCTTCCCTCTAGGATGGTGGAATATACCTGTCTAGGAAGATACGGGTGAACCTGTCCCAAGTCATGGGAGGAGAATCTGCTGGTCTGCCAAGAACATAAGTCTGCTACCATCTACGGGCTCTGCCCTCTAGCTGAAAAGTAGCAAAGTCAACCCCGTGAGACTCCAATATCCTCATGTTGTGCAGTCTATCCCTGCACCGATCAATGAAGTCCTGGGGATCCTCATGTCGCTCACCCCCAAAGATAGGAGGATGTAGTCTAGTCCATCTATCCAATAGTTTCTGAGGAGAAGCGGCTGCAGCTGGCCTAGGCTCAGGTGTAGCTGCTGCCATTGGCTGAGCTTCACCTACAGGTAGTGCACCCGGGTCTGATATACAATAGCTGCTTGTCCATGAGCCTGCGCGGTAGGGGTCTGTGCTCCCCCGCCCGCCTAAGATGTGGCTGGGTATGTCAGAAATAAATCGGCTTGAGTCATATTGTCCATGAACCGCAGCATACGACCCATGACATCCTGAAATCCCATTGCAGATGTGAAATTCACCGGAGCTGGCTCTGGCACAAGCACCTCACCCTGTTCCTCAACAATAGGATTATATGTTGGACCCACTGCGGCATAACTGGAACTTTCCTAGGACGTCCTCGTCCCCTATCACGGGCTGGAGCCCTCCCTCGGCCTCTTCCTCGGCCTCTAGAAACTGGGGGAGTAGCTCTTCCCTGATCTGGAACCTCATTAGAGCGCGTTCTCACCATCTGTGAAAGAATAAGAGTAGGATATTTAGTACTACATTAATTACACGATAGAATATGAAGAAAGGTAGTTTCCTAACACCCTATAGCCTCTCGAAGATAAGTACAGATGTCTCCGTACCGATCCGCAAGACTCTATTAGGTCTGCTCATAACTTGTAAGACCTACGTGAACCTAGTGCTCCGATACCATGTTGTCACGACCCAATTTCACCTATAGGTCGTGATGGCGCCCACCACTACATCTAGGCAAGCTAACTAGTAATTTAAACATACATCAATTATTTTCAAGATAATTTCTCTAAGTAATTTTTATTATTTTACTAGAAATATTAAAGATAATATAAAAGATACCGATTAATTTAAATCCAAGATAAATAATCGACTCCCAATTCTATCAATATGTGTGCCAAGACCTGGTGTCACAAGTGTATGAGTATCTAGTAGATTATACAAAACTCCAAATATTGTTTGAAATAAAAATAGAGAGAATAAAAATGCAAGAAGAGGCACCGGTAGCTGCAGAACGGCTCAGAAAGGCAGCTCACCACTACGTCTCTGGATAATGTTGATGTCCGATGATAGGTCCTCCACTAGTACCTGCCTCAAATCCTGCACAAAAAAGTATACAAGTGTAGCATGAGTACATAAACAACGTGTACCCAGTAAGTATCAAGCCTAATCTCGAAGTGGTAGAGACGAGATGGCCGACTTTGACACTCACTATGGGTCAATAATAATAATTGAAATAAAACTAGAATATCTAAATCAACATGATTTACAGAGTTAACAATAATTTATTTAACCAGCAGAAATAATTAAATTCCTTCAAAATCATCAATTTCCCATCTATTAATTAGCCTCATTACAGGGATAACAATAATTTCTTAACAAGCAGAGATAATTAATTCTTTAAATTTCAAAGATTTTTAATTTATCAATTAGCTTCACAAGCTGCAATAAACTATTCAAATATCGTATAATTATTATTATTAAGCACGATTTCTGCCGAGGTCCTACGGCCCGATCCAGAGTGTCGTGTAGACTGCCGAGAGACGTGCGGCATGATCCATAGATGCATCTATCCTGCCGAGATATTCGGCCCGCTCCACAAGAAAGGATGACATTTTCTTATGTACCTCTTGAAGGAGAGTATATTATTATAAGATAATTTCGGGAGGAAGAACAATTTCTCTTTACAATTAATTAATTTAAACAGAAAATTAAGTTTATGAGATTTCCATCCTTTAATATTTTTATCTAACAATTCACAGTATATATATATATATCAAATAATATTAATTAAACAAAGAATACAATTTACACAAGTAATTCATGCTTTGAGTCCTAAACTACCCAGACTTTAGCATTAATAGTAGCTACACACGGACTCTCGTCACCTCGTGCGTACGTAGCCCCCGTAATTAGCAACAATTATTACTTTAATTACCTATGGGGTAATTTTCCCCTCACAAGATTAATCAAGAGACTTACCTTAATTTGCTCCAATTTAATCCAATAGAAGGCCTTTTTCACGATTATCCAACTCTGTCTGGCTCGAATCTAGCCAAGAATAATTTGATACAATCACTAAAAATTATAGGAATCAATTCCATAAGAAAATACTACATTTTCAATAAAATTTCGAAATTAACTCAAAAATAGCTTGTGGGGCCCACATCTTGGAATCCGGTAAAAGTTATGAAATATGAATGGCCCACTCAACCACGAGTCTACCCATACCAAAATCACTAAATTTCGATAACAATTTGTCCCTTAAATCCTCAAATCTATCCAAGAGGGTTTTCAAACTTTTCCAACTCAATTCACCATTTAAATGATAAAAACGGTGATTGATTCGGGTAATTTAATCAATATTGAGTTAACAACACTTACTCCGTTATTTTCTCTGAAAATCTCGCAAAAATCGTCCAAATTCGAGCTCCAAATCGTTAAAAATAGAACTTAAACTCTCTGCCCAGTGATTTCTTCTACGCGATCGCGAAGAACAATTCCAACACTGCCCAAAATTAACTCTACGCGATCGCAGAAAGACTCACGCGATCGCGAAGCACTGACTGCGTAAACCTACGCAATCGCGAACCTCTTACGCGATCGCGAAGAATTAAGCGTGTGGTCCATCTCCTCCCTGGTTCCCCTACGCGATCGCAGACAACGCCACGCGATCGTGATGCACAGACTAGCCCAACCTACGTGATCGCGGACGTACCCACGTGATCGCATAGAACAAATTCACCTCTGCCCAAATTTATCATATGTGATCACGTATAAGGTAATCAGAAGAAAATTCCAGCAGCTATCAGAAATCTCCCAAAAGCCAAAAATGATCCGTTAGCCGTCTGAAACTCACCCGAGCCCCTCGGAACCTCAACCAATTATACCAACAAGTTTCAAAATATCATACGAACTTAGTCAAACCCTCAGATCACACCAAACAATGCTAAAACCACGAATCATCCTCCAATTCAAGCTTAATGAAACTTAAGATTTTTAACTTCTACATTCGTTACCGAAACCTATCAAATCAAGTCTGATTGACCTTAAATTTTGCACACAAGTCATAAATGACATGACGGAGCTATGAAAATTTTTGGAACTGAATTTCGACCCCGATATTAAAAAGGTTAACTCCCCGGTCAAACTTCCAAACTTAAATTCCTGTTTTAGCCATTTCAAGCCTATTTTAACTACGGACTTCCAAATAAAATTTCGAACACGCTCCCAAGTCCAAAATCACCATACGAAGCTATTGGAACTGTCAAATCCCGATTCCGGAGTTGTTTTCTCAAAATATTGACCGAAGTCAAACTTAGCATTTTAAGGCCAACTTAAGGAACCAAGTGTTCCGATTTCAATCTGAACACTCCCAAATCCCGAACCAACCATCCCTGCAAGTCATAAATCAATGAAAGTACATACATGGAGTTTTATTTAGGGGAACGGGGTTCTAAAAGTCAAAATGACCGGTTGGATCATTACAAAAAGGGTCTAACTTCTAAGGGGAAAATAGCATACACTACGAGAGTTGGAAGGCGTCCGGCTCCGACAGATTGTGGTAGCAGCGCCGACGATAAACAGAGGCAGAACCCTAGCCTTTTTGATTTGGGAGTTGACAAGATTAGAAGATAAAGCCTTATGGTCTATTTATTAAAAAGAATAAATGGAGTAGTTTAAAGAAAGGCAAAGTGTCGTTTGGACTTTGAAGTTGTTTGAGGATTACGACGTCGTTTAATTTCAACTTTCTTAAAAAGAAAAATTGTAAAAAATAAGAAAATAGCTCACTGCTTGCAACGGGATTCGAACCCACATTTTCTTCAGCAGAACCCACTACTCCTAGTACATTTGACATATTAATTGCCAATAAATGAGACATATTAATTGCCAAGACAATGCTCCTAGTACATTTGACATATTAATTGCCAAGAAATGAGACAGAAACGAAGCGTGTAAAAGTAAGGGGCAGGATCCGTTGAAACACTTAAAACGATGTGCACGAAACAATTTGTGTAACACTACACCACCTTCACCAATTGCCTCAGCAAAACATATTCTACAAGAAATTATAGATATGGCAACATTTTCTGATGCTGTATAAAGTCATATAAATGTCGGAAAAATTCACTAAATTAAAAAACATTAAACTTAAGTGTCGATAATTTCAAAATCATGAATTTTCCACATTTATGTTACAATCAATGACATTTTAATTTGTTTACAACTATCATAAATGTCAGCATTATGAGTTTCCAACTCATTTTCTTATAACAAATTTACAAGTGCCAGAAAAGTTTGGATTGCTAATCACAATAACCTAAAGTCACCTTTAGAATCCTGATTGATAACCATAACCTAAAGTCACCTCTACATTATCCACATTGCACACAGGTGAACAATGCTTCTGATATTTCATATGAGCCAGAAACTTCAGCAAAATTGGCATGTTTTAATCCTTTAAGAGCATGACTTGGAATTCGAATTAGTAGTTTTTGAATGAAGTTGCGTGTGTGGTCGAGTTTGATTTTTGGATAATTTATATTATGTATTATGACTTGCGTGTGTGGTCGAGTTCGGTTTTTGGATAATTCGGGATTGATTTGGAAGGATGATTCTTGTCTTAGAATCTTAAGCAGTAAGAGTTGACTGGAGTTTGACTTTTATGTGAACGACTCCGGAATGGTGTTTTGATGATTCCAATAGCTTCGTATGGTGATTTTTTACTTAAGTGTATGCCCGAATTTGGATTTGGAGGTCCATAGGTTGATTTAATGCATTTTGGCAAAAATTGAAAAGTTGAAGGTTTGGAAGGTTGAAAAGTTTGATCGGGAGTTGACTTTGTGAATATTGGGCTCGGATTGCGATTCCGAGAGATGGAATAGTTCCACTATGTCATTTGGGACTTGCATGCAAAATTTAAGGTTATTGCGGATTGATTTGATATTGATCCAGCGCGAGTTGTAGAAGTTGAAAGTTCATTAAGTTCGATTTGAGGTGCAATTCGTAGTTTTGATATTTTTTAATGTGATTTGAGGCCTCTAGCAGGTCCGCGTTATGTTACAAAACTTGTTGGTATGTTCGGACGGGGTCCCGAGGGGCTCGAGTGAGTTTAGGAGTAGTTTTGGACCATTTCTAGGCCATTTTTAATTGCTGGTTTTTGCCCACACGGGTATGCATCGCGATCGAGGACTTTGGGTCGTATTCGCGAAGAGAAAATTTGATGTTTGGGCAATGTGAATCGCGATTGCGGAAGCATTTCTGCGATCGCGTAGAGGAAATTCTATTGTCACTAACCCAACTTTGGAAGCTTATATATTGCAACCTATAAGGAATTTGGAGATGATCCAAAAATGAAAGTTGTAGCCCATTGATCCAATTTTCAGAAAATTAAATTGTTTGTCATTTGAAGTTTTAGACAAAAGCTTATGGCTGTTATACTACAGACTATTTGAGAAGAGTTTGGGGAGGATAATGGGAATTTGTTCATCGCGATCGCGGGAAATTGCCGCGATCGCGAAGGTAAAATTTGTGCTGGAAAATTTTTGAATCACGATCGCGAGGTTGGTGACCGCGATCGCGAAGGGTACCTCTGGAGAAGTGTTTAAAGTACTCTATTTCGAAGGTCTTGGTCATTTTATCATATTTTGAGCTATGAAGCTCGAATTTGGGCGATTTGAAGTGGATTTTTACACTTTGGATTGGGGTAGGTGTTCTTTATCCTGATTTGATTATATTTTGTGATTCCATATTTGTTTTTAACATTAAATTAGTGATTTGAATTGGAGAAAATGAGAATGTTTGTATAAACTTCCAAAAACTTAAAATGAGGATTTGAAGTTGATTTGATATCGGAATTGGATAATTTTGGTATGGTTGGACTCGTATCGGAATAGGTGTTCGGATTTTGTAAATATTATTGGGTTTCGAGTTGCGAGCTCGGGGTTGACCTTTTAGTTTTCATTAAAGATCGAAATTTTATTATCCAGAATTATTTTCTATGATTTTTATTTATGATATTAAGTTATTTTGGCTAGATTGAAGCGGTCCGTAGGTTGTTTCATACGAGAAGGTCATTTTAGAGTATCGGTTTAGCTTCTTTGAGGTAAGTATCTTGCCTTAATTTTTATGTTATTTGTGTCATGTGAAAGTCATGTACGCGAGGTGACGAGTAAGTACTCGGGCTTATATGTGAAAAATTGACCGGCTTAGACTCTTAGGATTCTTTCATGTACTTATTTGAAATTATTAGCACATATTATATCTTTTATTCGTCATGTCTACTATCACACGCTTTATTTAAAGTTGTCGTTACATGTCACATTCTTTACTTGTCGAGTTTGCTCTTATATGATTTATTTGAAGTTGTTATCACTTTTATCATTATGTTATTTCTTTTATTGTGGAGTTACTCTTAGTTGAAATTGTTGTTACATGATATTCTTTTGTTGCCGGGTTATTCTCATGCATTTAGACGTAGTGCTAGTTTGTTCCATCTCTTTCATTGTTAGCCTATTCATACACTAGAATCCGAAGTTTGCCATTTCACAAACATACTTTCACTATTGAGTTTATCCTTAAATAATTATTTGGGATTGAGGTTATCGAAAGTCATTATTAATCTATTTAAATTGAAGTTGTGTTTAAAGGGGGTGTTATTCCTTTTTGAGTTACTTTCCCGTTCATTTTATTGTTATTGAAATTCTATACACATTGTGTTGAGTCTTGAGCTATTTGTTGTGAAAATATTGATATTGTTGGATCTTTGGAAAGGTTGTGGCCTATGGGCACTTGTGATACGAGTTGATATGTCGTATTGTTGTGATATTAGCACATGTGAATTGTTGTGTGGTTTGGTTGTTGTTATGCGGAGTATAAGGATGGCATTTCACTGTTGTTGTTATGTGGGCCATAAAGGTGGAATCTTATTGTTGTTGAATGTACTGAGTGATACGGGTGGCTATTGTGTTATTGTCCGGGCGGAGCGATAAGTTTGGCTATTATACGGAGTGATACAGGTGGCTAATGATATTGTCAGGGTGGAGTAATAAACGAGTGGCTATTATACAGAGTGATACGGGTGGCTAATGATATTGTGAGGGCGGAGTAATACGGGTGGATATGGGAGAGATAAGGGTGGCAATGTCAGGGATGATGTGTGATGACTTAGGGACATTGTATTGGTGATTTTCGTGTGATGATATGCTTTTTCTTGTGTATGTCATACACCTTACGTAATTTTTTATGTTGCTTTGATGAGCTACTCGATGTCTTTGATATTACTTGTTGACTTGGGCTACACTAGTTCACTCGCACAAGCATACACTGTAGCATGTCAGTTATACTAGCTCAGGAGTATGAAACTTGACATTTATTAACCATGCCCATGTGTTCTTGTATTATCGGTTTTCATGTTGATATTGAGAATGTGACCACGTCGAGCGGATTGTGATTATGAGCCTGTGACCATGCCGGACGGATTGTGATTGTGAGCCTGTGACTACGCCGGACGAATTGTGACTGTGAGCATGTGACCACGCCGTACGGATTTTGAATGTGAGCCTGTGATCATGCCGGGCAAATTGAGATATTGGCACGTGAGTTGTCAATGCGGTTGTGATTTGAAATGTGGGCACAAGGTGCCGTGAGCGTAGGATGGTGGGTTGAGACCCGTGACTTATGATTATGAGATGAGGTATCACAGAGTGTTTTCGTTGTAAAACTTGTGTTAGAACGGCTTGATTATTTGATTGTACTTTATATTCCTTATTTGGTTTTAATGATACTTCACAGTGTTTTTATTGCTTTACTGTTGATATCACTTATTAATTATTGTTTCCATTTATTGATTTCTGCATTCATTATTAGCTTTAAACTTCTATACTGCACAGGTTATTTTGTCTAGTGAGTGTCTTCACTTGTACCTCGTCACCACTCCACCGAGGTTAGTCTTGATACTTATTGGGTACCAACCGTGGTGTACTCATACTACACTTTTGCACATTTTTGTGCAGAGTTAGGTATTGGAGATATTGAACTCGGGCAAAGTTAGCATATTGGTTGCGAGGATTCAAGATAGAGTTGCTTGGTTGTCGCAGTCCATTGGAGTTCTTTCCTTTCATTGTACTGTCAGCTTGTTATTTGAACAGTATTGTATTTCGATTTTTCAATGCACATAGCTAAAGTTCGTGACTCTGTATTACCAAATCTTGGGAGGTTTTTATGATTATTGCCGCATAGGCTTATTACGCTTTTGTTTCGGTATTCATATTAGACTCTGTTTCAAATTATCATTGTTAAAAATTTATCTAATCGTTGTTAGTAATCGGCTTACCTAGTGTTAGAGATTAGGTGTCATCACTACGCTTGCGGTGGTTTTTTGGCTCGTGACACATACTTTTGGTTTATGGACACCCAAGAAATCTTTGTTTAGGTAGTAATTTCTATTAGTTTATTCTTAAGAGTACTTTTTAAGTACAAAACAGAAAAGACAAAAAGAGAAATGAAGAAAATTCATCTGCTGCAGATCGAATTAGGTAACCATAACCAAAAGACTTGTATGTACGATATGCGCATACTGAGGAGCTTTTATGTGCAACAAACAAAAAAGTATAGTGGAGATTTCAAGTGGGTACTTTTAAGACTCAAAACATGTACACTTCAAAAAATCACCTCTACATTGCCTACAGTGTACACTGGTGAGCAATGCTACTGGTATTTTATATGGACTAGAAACTTCAGCAAAAGTGGCATGTCCTATCCTGTAACAGCAAAACATATTGCTTCACCTAAATTTTTTAGGGTACCTTTGATCATTTTCATACCTAAAAAGGGAAAAAGAAAATATACGTTAACACTTATATATATAAAACGAAGCAAAAGATAAGAAGCTGATAGAATAATATACATAAAATATCATATAGTTAATTATAAGATAAATGGCCAGAAGTGCAGTACATAGAATCTGATAATTTGTAAGTAGATCTATTTATCGAAGGAAGAGAACTGAAGTTAATAATTAGAAGGGGGAAAAAGAGCAGGAGTGCACAAAATAATGTGTCATGGACACTATAAATCCAACTTGTTACCAAGATGGCATGAGTTAAGCTATTGTTATCTGGACTGTATTGTGATTTTTTGGTTCAATGTATTATATATTCTCAGTCTTAAAATAATAGTTTCTGAATTTTCAGCTACTGTGATTGTGGATCAACAGTGAAATGCCACCCTTATCTCCCCAAAACAATAACTCACATAATACAACAATTTACACGGGAAATTATCACAGCAACATAACAAAATCAAATCATATCACAATTTGTCCAATGACAACAACCAAATTTCAAAGATATAAAGTCTAGCTTACAAATATCATTCAAAGGTAATTTCTCTTTTAAGAAAAATAAAGTTAATTGCAGTATTGTTTGCTCTTATACTTGGAGTCCATTTCTCATATGGTCATTGAACTAATAAAAATTATCTATGGAAGACACTTTACTTTGTTTTGTAACTGGAAAGTCATTATACTTTGCACATTGTAACTCAAAAGATACTCAGCACTTTTAGGACTTTATTAAACATTATTTTTCATATTTCTTTTCAGCCCAACCATTTAAAAAATCAGAAAACTCATTTAAATCATGACTCAACCGTTCCATGACCCGACCCATTTTCTCTTATTTCTATTATAAAAAACATAAATATTATTTTGTTGTAGTGTATTATATTGGTTCTTTATATACTTATATTGAATGTATACATTGGTTTAAGCAAAGTATTAAATAGAGAATAAGAAATTAATCTTAACAAACTATAGGAGTTAAATTTGAAAGTGAAACAAGAAAATTAACAGCGTTAAAGTGGAAGAATATAAAAAGGAGGAAGGAAAAATGAAAAAAGTATTTATGCTTGAAATTTTAACCGAGAAATATTAATATAAGAGTAAATTAAAAGACAATATCCTCGATGTTTTAGAACAAGAATGCGCATTGCTTATAGTAAAGATAATGTTACTAGACAACCATTTCTAGTCGAACTGATTTAATACCTTGCTTAAATCAGTATGTTGAATACCAAGATAATTAACAGTAAAGTAATATTTACGTTTTTGTAACAAAAAATAAGAGAAAGTGGGTCAGGTCAAAGAGCGAGTTGAGTCATGGTTTAAATGAGTTTTTTTTATTTTTTAAATAATTGAGTTAAAAAAAATATGAAAAATAATATTTAATATGACCTAAATGTGTTGAGTGACTTTTGAGTTACAATGTACAAAGTACGATAACTTTCCGGTTACAAAACAAAACAATGTAAAGTAACTTTCATAAACAATTTCCATTAGTTCAACGAACTTATCAGAAATGGACTCCTTATACTTGGTAGTATTATAAACAAGGCAGGTTACAAATTTTCACTTTACAATTACAAAGTTCACCGTTTGTAAACTTATCTTTTATCTCGTTGTTCATTTCTCTTTTTGACATGCATTGAGGCCTGTTTACACTTATTCTAAGTGAATGTTTAAATCAGATAATCTTGCTCTTTTCTGCGAATGCACACCGTTTCTTTCAGTCCAGATTGAATAGTAGTGTCAACATCAGGCAACTTGTCAAAGATCTTCATTTCAACTCCATCATGGCACGTGGATGAGGCCTTTACCTTCTTCTTTTTCCCTTTTTGATGGGCTGTATTTGTTCTCAAAGACTGGTCCTCCAACGCTTCTGCTAGAACTGCCTTTATTATTGGTCTATGTTCTGTGGAGTTCTCTAGAATTGCGACATCCCTACGATTAAACTCGGTAGAACCTCGATGGCTTTCCTTGCTATCCATCTTTTTCACTTTATTTGCAATAATCCCACACTGTGATGTTTCATGAAGTGTATCATTGTTCCTATTCCCACATTGCGCGTCCAGCACACCAGAGATTTCAGCACTTGCCCCACCCATCCTACATTTCTTCTTTCCCAATTTTGACATCTTATTACTGGGATAAGAAGGTAAAGGTTCAGCACTGGCGTTTTTCGATTTCATGTCTATATGCTCTCGTTCTCCTTCATTAGTATCTTTTCCAACAATCTTAAATTCAAAAGCCCCCATGCTTTGAAGTGTGGGTATCTATAACTACGCCTTCTTCTATGTGACACTTCTTAGCCACAGGACCAGCTCCGAGAGAAAGTTGCTGCAATTCATCCATGGTCTTGAATTCACCAATAACCTTCGCGACTTTCTTCTGTTTCATGATGGAGCTTGATGCCAAGTTTCCATGAGCTATGTGAGGTTCGTTAGTATCAAAAACATTCTCTTTAGCCATTTCAGTGAACGAATAATTGTCAGCTTCCGTTTGCGCATATGTGATGCAAAGTAACCCTTGGTCACAGCTAGAAGCATCAACAGAAAGGAACCAGCCATTTTTTATACCCTCAAAAATACTTCTGACAAGCATAGTATCAGACAGATGATAGTAATGTCCTTTTCCGTTTCACCTTTTGAGGATTAACGAAAGGCATCGATTATCATAATTTTACAAGAATATATATAGACAAAAAAAATAATGAGTTGGAGGATTAGAAACAGACCTTCACTGAATAAATCTTCAACTCTTTCATCTCGCGAAAACACCTTAAATGTTCAAACGCAACCTTTTCTGGTTAACACAAACACGTTTTATCAGGCAACTTAACTCTTTTGCAACTTAACCATTCGTTGATTGAGAATCTAAAATCACTTATAAAAAAATTAGACCCAACAATGCGAAATTTATACGCCGGATAGAAAATGGATTTAAGTTGCATACACCGACAATTTAGAAAAAAAAATTAACACTAAATTTGACATGTGACAACAGGTCAGTTATCATTCTTACCAGATTAATATTTAATAATTATCAAGAGATTAAATTTTGATTACCTGATAAGTGACCAATTGTGTTAATCTTTTTACACATTCTGTGCAAAGAACTTAAACTCATACAAAATTAACCAACAATTTTTACCTTTTTTGGCATACCCAACATACAAGCAGTGAGTGCAAATGCTGAAATGCACCCAATGCGTCAACATTGTTTTTTATGATGAGTCAAGGTTGTTTACCCGAAAAATCGGATAGAGTTGAATTTGTACGTAGTTCTAAGGGTATATGGTATAACTTGACACAAATCGTAAAGAGAAAATAGAAATATTCAATCTTGACTATAAAGAATGAAAGATAAATACAGTTGAAAGGTGTAAAATGAATGAGCAAAATAAGATGGAGTAATGGAGCTCAAGAGCTTAATCTTTCAATATGAGAAAATAGGATTCTTGTTACAATCTGAATGTCCCCATACAGAAACAACAATCATCCCTTTTATAGTGGAGGGATCCTACTTTAGATATAATAAAAAATATATAGTGGGGAGCCCATGATGAATTAGCTTTTTCCTAATTCCAGGCAGGATTCTCTCCCCTAGTTGGTTGCAACTGCTCTTGTTTGTGAGCTCGATATTGACTCGAGCTATAGATCTTGACTCGAGCTTGATTCTGACTCGGAGTTCGGTATTGATTCGGGGTCGGTGTTGATCGGTCTCTGCCTCATAAGCTCGATAACTTCACTTTGCATCATAGTTCGATTTGGATTCGAGCTCGATAATGATATCGAGCTGTACATTGGCCGGTCCCTAGGGCTCGAAGCTTGGTGACCTGACTTCGGACCTCAACCTGATATTATGAAGACGCTTCTCCGATCCAATGCATTTCCATTTCGAAAAGTTCATACGAAGGACTAACTGATTTTTACCATATACAGATAGTCCCCTCGTTTCTCGGGAAGGATGTAGCGAGAAACGACATGATTTCCCAAGGGCTCGGTCAGATATAAGCTGACGTTTACATTGGGCTCGATCATGATGCACATGATAGTTGTCCCGTCGGTTTAGTTTTCAAGGCATTTAATGCATGTCAGACGGTGGTTGGCCATTATCGAAATTAAACCTTCATTGATATACCTATAAATAACCCCCTTTTCACTTTTAATCACTTTTACATCTTCAAACTCTAAATTTTCTAACTTCTTTCTTACACTTTCTGAATTCACTCGCAAATCTGTGATTCTTCTCTACAAAATCTTTCTTCAGAAATACCAAATCTTTGTTACCTCCTTCTATTCTCAATCTTTAAATCCAAATATGGCGAAAATATCAAAAACCGTTCCTCAGAAAGAAAAAGCTTCTTTTTCACAGCCTGTTGCCGACAAAACACCAGTGAAGCCATGACCTGAGGAATGTGTTCCCGGGGCGTGTGTTCTTACGTCTGATTTTAAGGTCGACAAAGGCTCGTCGGTTCCCGGCCGATGTGAGCCAATATCGAGGTATATGTATTCGATAACCGAGAGGCACCTCAAATAGCTAAAGAAAGATTGTAATTAGGAGAACAAAGAAATAGTAATCCCGTATTCTGAAGAAGATATCACAACTTATGTGAAAGGATTTTTAAGTATGTATACTTATCCTTTCACGTTAGGTCCCCTCGACCTTGTTATTATTTATTTCTAACGTCAATACCAAATAACCCTAGGCTAGATCCATTCTTCCTTTTGGCGGATCGTTATTTTGATCCGTTACTTCGTGAACAAAATTGAGGGGATGCCTTTCACCGTCGACAATCTCATCCGATTGTACTTCCCTCGCCTCTTTCGAGGTGGATTAATAAAACTTCAGCGTCGGGCTACCAAGGTTCTGTTCTCGAGTATAGATGTGGACAGGGATCGAGGTTGAATGGGTAGGTTCGTTCGAGTAAGGACTTCGGACCTTATTCCGACTGAAAAGATGTCTTTTCTCGAGGAGTGGAACATGAAGCGTAAGTGTAATTCTACTGTTATCTTCTACTATTTTGCCCCTTCATTCCTTTTCTCACCGATATCCCCCTTTTTGTGATGCAGCGGTTCCTTGGATACCCGGTGCAGTCCCCGATCTCAAGGACTAGGTATGGGATCTAGCTTCGACCTCCACATACACCGAGCGCTTGTGGCGTGATTTTTCAAAGGGCCGATGGGAGGCCAAAAATTATGGTGAGCCTTTTTCTCGTATCTTTGGTAGTTCAAACGAGATGCTTTCCATATACTTAAATCAATTTTACTATATGTAGGTGTGGGCAAAGATGCGGTTTTGAGGCCCTCATCCGTTGAGGAAGAGGCTCCGGCCTCTGATCCAAAGTCGGTGAAGGATAATAAGAGAAAAAGGGCCTCTGCCTCCGAATATCCAAAATCGAAGATGAGGATGGCTAGAAAGCCGAGGAAGAATACCATTCCTTTGACCGTAGAACCAATTCTGCATCTAAGGGATGAAGAAGAAGAAGAAGAAAACAACGGGTCCGTGCTGGTGGCCCGAATGAAGAAAACTATCGATGCCCCTAAGACAGCTGAATTGATGGTGATTTATAAAGCTCTACCTCAGACTGAGGAGATATCGGAGGAAGGTTTGGGCAGAGTCCCCAAATCATTAGAGATCAAGGATGCTTCCCACCGAAGTCAACAAACGGTGGGTATATCAGAAGGGGCTAGTTGTGAAGCTCTCTGAACTGAAGAGAACGCCCCAAGCGAATCACTTGGGGAAATAGAAATCAGAGACTCGCCCACTATCCCTACCTTTTTCGAAGGGACGATTCGGGAAGCCCAAGCTTTGCGGGCTCTCGAGATGAGCCGATCTCATGAAGGGGAGGACCCCTTCAGTGATTTGTTTACTGGGGTCGAGGACACTGTTGGCCCTAGTGATGTGTCGGGCCTTTTCTGCGAAGTGAAACAAGCTCTGAATTGGGTAAATTTTAACTCTCTTCGTTGACATTTATGTTTGCTATTCTTTTCTAACTTATTTTCTTCTTTCTTCGCAGGCCGTGGCGGTTCATCGAGAAGTATGTTCTCGGTCTCGAGCTGAGCTGCATCGGTTCGAGGCTGACCTCCGACGAGTTACAGAAGAGGAGAGGAACGCCTTCAGACTCCCTTCCGGTCAAAGAGAAGAAGAAATCAAAGGCGTTCGAGCTGAGTTGGCCAGGGCTCATCAAGACCAGACCGACCTTACCGAGCAGGTAATAATAATATTAAGAACTCATGGGCTTGATTCAGGATTGGAGGCTAATATTTCGATCTCACAACTGCAGCAGAAACTCGAGACGATTGAGCAGCTTCATGAGGAAGTTGATATAATAAGGGCGGGTACCATGGGATGGAAAGGTGGCATGGACTACCTTGCTGCAAAAAAGGAAACTGTTCGGTCCCAATTGTCATCAACTGCAAGCTAACTTCAAGGCATGAAGGAGAAGATCTTGGCTCAAGAGAGAAGAATAGAGGAACTCGAGGCTTGGTTAGCCTCCGAACTTGCCAAGGCCAAATTTGATGCCGAGAAAGCAAAATCATATGTGAATGCATTAGTGGCTGTCTATCGGGCGAATGCTGAAGCTGCTCAGGTACAAGCAAGAGAGGCAGCCGAGATCTCTAACACTCGAGCACATTGGGTTGCTGAGCTTGCTAAATGTCGATCTCAGAGGGAGACCCTCGAAGAGATCCATGGTTGAGGTTTCGATCTTACCGAAGAGATAAAAAGAGCTAAAGAGCTTGAAGCCGATGTTGAAGCCTTGGCTTCTGATAATGATGATGGTGATGATGATGATGACGGCGATGATGAGAGCAAGAGTGGGTCCAAGAATGGGGAGGAACCCGATGGAGAAGAGACTGCCCCCGTAAATAACCAAGAAACTTAGCCCTTAGTTTATATTTTATTTTTTTTGCAGCGTCCTGTTTGGACATTGTAAATATTCTTGTATATATAAATATCTTTTCTTTTCCTGACTCGCCTTCATTTTATTTTCTGCCTTGAGAAGATTTTGTTTCATTCATGCCTTATGAAGGTTTTCATAAGGCTTTAGGCAACTTGATCGAATTTGATCTTGTAGCCTTTATAACCGAGTGAGTGCTTGCTCAAACTCGAAATAAGGTAGCCCATAGGCTTAGTGTGGTCGAGTAAGTGTTTGCTCGAACTTTAAATGAGAGTAGTCTGTAGGCTTAGTAGTCGAGTGAGCGATTCAAACTCGAAGTATTATAGCCCGTAGACTTATTAGTCGAGTGAATGATTTGAACTCAACGTAATGTAAACCATAGGCTTAATGGTCGAGTGATTGTTTTCTCTAAATCGAAATGATGTACCCCGTAGGCTTATTTGTCTAATGAGTGATTCGAATTCGAAGTAATATAGCTCGTAGGCTTAATGGTCGAGTGAGTATTTGCTCGAACTCGAAATAATGTAGCCCGTAGGCTTTTAGTCGAGTGAGTGGTTGTTCGAACTCGAAATAAGAGTAGCCCGTAGTCTTACTAGTCGAGTGAGCGATTCGAACTCGAAGTATTGTAG
Source organism: Nicotiana tomentosiformis (assembly GCF_000390325.3). Classification (NCBI taxonomy): domain Eukaryota; kingdom Viridiplantae; phylum Streptophyta; class Magnoliopsida; order Solanales; family Solanaceae; genus Nicotiana; species Nicotiana tomentosiformis. Next base: position 18,265 of record NW_027174889.1, read on the forward strand.
CCCGTAGGCTTATTAGTCGAGTGATGATTCAAACTCAAAGTAATATAGCATGTAGTCTTAATGGTCGAGTGAGTGTTTGCTCAAACTCGAAATGATGTAGCCCATAGGCTTATTAGTTGAGTGGGTGATTTGAACTCAAAGTAATGTAGCCAGTAGGCTTAATGGTCGAGTGATTGTTTGCTCGAACTCGAAATGATGTAGCCCGTAGGCTTATTAGTCGAGTGAGTGATTTGAACTCTAAGTAATGTAGCCTGTAGGCTTAATGGCCGAGTGAGTGTTTGCTCGAACTCGAAATGATGTAGCCCGTAGGCTTATTAGTCGAGTGGGTGATTCAAACTCGTAGTAATGTAGCCCATAGGCTTAATAGTCGAGTGGGTGTTTGCTCGAACTCGAAATGATGTATCCTGTAGGCTTATTAGTCAAGTGAGTGATTCGAACTCGAAGTAATGTAGTTTGTAGGCTTAGTAATCATCGGCCCTTGAGCCTGTTTGCGTAATAGATCATGAAATAGAGGTCGACACGAGCTTTGGGCAAAGAAGTTTCTTTTCATGTTGTTATACATGTTTATATTTTATACCAGGGATCGAGCAATCTACATGAGCATGGTTCGTTTTGACCATTTGCCTCTTACAATATTTCTTATCGAAACCCTGTTGTTATGAAGTAACTTTCTTGCATCGAACTTGATATATTTGAGGGTAATGCCCCACCAGTATTTGAGGTTGATTGTAAAGAGACCTCGGATACTGTTAAATCATTCTATATTAGCACGATCAATGGTTTCCTCATTAAAAACCTTGCCGAAAAACCCACTTGGGATAAAAACTGGTCTAAGGGAAAAAGAGTGTAACGCGTGCTTTCAGACCTAAGGCTTCGTGTTGAATGAACCATCTGTGTTCTTTGATTCAACTCCTTCAAGGGTTAGTTCCAAAATATAAACGAATATGGGAGGGTCGTACCTTAGCAGTAGTATCGTTTTAGGTGTGACACGTTTCAATTGCTTGGTAGTTGTTCGTCGTTTATAATATCGAGTTTGTAGGATCCTTTACTGATGTTTTCGAGTACTTAGTATGGTCCTTCCCAGTTCGGACCCAGTTTTTCTTCATTTGGATTTTGGGTGATGAGGATGACTTTCCTTAGCACTAAGTCCCCGATTTTAAAATGGCGTAGATTGGTTCTTCGATTATAGTATCTTTCGATCCGCTGCTTTTGGGCGGCCAATTGGACGAGAGTGGCTTCTCGTTTTTCATCCAATAATTCAAGGCTAGTACACATAGTCTCGTGATTTGATTCTTCTGTTGTATATCGATATCTGGAACTGTGTTCCCCGACTTCGACTGGAATCATGGCTTCGGAGCCATATACAAAGGAGAACGGGGTTTTTCCCGTACTGGATTTTGATGTTGTTCGATATGCCCAAAGAACTTCGGGCAGGATCTCTCTCCATTTTCCCTTAGCGTCGTTCCACCTTTTATTTAGGCTTTGAACGATAGTATTGTTCGTCGATTCGGCCTGTCCGTTCCCACTAGGTGATACAGTGTTGATAATATCCTTTTTATTTTGTGGTCTTCGAGGAATTTCGTCACTTTGCTGCCGATAAATTGTTTCCCATTGTCACCCACTATTTTGGCCGGTATCCCAAATCGACATACGATATGATCCCAGATGAAGTCTATAACCTCTTTCTCTCTTACTTTCTCTAATGCCTGTGCTTCAACCCATTTAAAAAAAATAGTCAGTACTAAATAACATGAATTTAGCTTTACCTAGGGCCGATGGCAAAGGGCCGACGATGTCCATTCCCCATTTCATGAATGGCCATGGAGATAGAACTAAATGAAGTTGTTCTCCGGGCTAATTGGATCATCGGTGCAAATTTTTGACATTTGTCACATTTTCAAACAAACTCCTTTGCATCTTTGTCCATATCGATCCAATAATACCCTGCTCTGATTATTTTTCGGACTAATGAATCGGCACCAGAATGATTTCCACAAGTACCCTCGTGAAGCTCACGTAGGATGTAGTTGGTGTCTCCTGGACCTAAACATACTGCCAATGGTCCATCGAATGTCCTTCGGTATAATGTTCCATCTGCATTCAATGTGAATCGAGCATCTTTGGTTCGCAGGGCCCTCAAATTTTTAAGGTCCTATGGAAGTTTTCCATTCTTCAAGTATTCAATATATTTATTCCTCCAATCCCAGGTTAAGCTTGTAGAATTTATCTCGGTATGACCGTCTTCGATCACGGACCTCGAGAGTTGAACGACAGTCCCCGAGCTAATCTCATCTTCCTTGACCAATGATCCCAAATTTGCAAGTGCATCGGCCTCACTGTTTTGTTCTTGCGGTATATGTTGTAAAGTCCATTCTTTGAAACGGTGCAAAGTTACCTGTAGTTTGTCCAAATACCTTTGCATTCTATCCTCTCGAACTTCGAAGGTTTTGTTTACTTGATTTACCACCAGTAAAGAGTCACACTTGGCTTCAACGACCACTGCTCCCAAGCTTTTAGCTAACTCAAGACCTGCAATCATGGCCTCATACTCGGCCTCGTTGTTAGTCAACCTAGTAATTTTGATAGATTGCCTAATAGTGCTACCCGTAGGTGGCTTTAAAACGATGCCTAGCCCGGACCCTTTTAGATTCGAAGCCCCGTCTATAAAAAAGGTCCATACCCCGATGACGTACCCGATTTCAACAAGAGTTCTTTTTCGACTTCGGGTACGAGGGTTGGCGTGAAATCGGCCACGAAGTCCGCTAAAATTTGAGACTTGATTGTCGTCCGGGGTTGATATGCTATATCATACCCATTGAGTTCGACGACCAATTTGGCCAATCGGCCTGATAGTTCGGGCTTGTGTAAAATATTACGAAGTGGGTAAGTGGTTAATACGCATATGGGATGACATTGAAAGTATGGTCTTAACTTTCTAGAGGCGCTTATCAGCGCCAGTGCCAATTTCTCTAAGTGTGGATATCTAGTTTCTGCTTTCACTAAGGTTCGACTTACATAATAAACGGGAAATTACGTACCTTGCTCTTCTCAAACTAGGACGCCGCTTACCGCTATTTCTGATACTACCAAGTACAAGAAAAGTTTCTCGTCTGCCTTTGGAGTGTGCAATATTGGTGGGCTCGATAGGTATCATTTCAATTCCTCTAATACCTGTTGGCATTCCGAGTTCCATGTGAAATCATTCTTCTTTTTGAGAAAAGAGAAACACTTGTGACTTCGATCCAACGACCTTGAAATGAACCGGCCTAGGGAAGCAATCCATCCCGTTAGCCTCTACACGGCTTTTACACTATCCACGATGGTGATATCTTCGATGGCCTTGATTTTATCGGGGTTGATCTCGATCCCTCGATTAGATACCATGAAACCAAGAAAATTTCCCGATCAAACCCTGAAAGCACATTTCTCGGGGTTGAACTTCATGTTGTATTTTTTTAAAATCTCGAATGTTTCCTACAAATGAGTCAAATGGTCCTCTGCGCGCAGGGACATAAATAGCATGTCATCAATATAAACTTCCATTGATTTACCTATTTGTTCCTCGAATATTTTATTTACTAGGCGTTGGTAAATAGCTCCTGTATTTTTTTGCCCGAAGGGCATTACATTATAACAATAGGTTCCATACTTGGTGATAAACGAGGTCTTTTCTCGGTCCTCCAGGTTTATTTGGATTTGATTGTACCCGGAACAGGCATCGAGAAAAGTAAGAATCTCGTGGCTGGCCGTAGCATCGATCATGCGATCAATGTTAGGCAGTGTAAAAGAATCTTTGGGGCATGCCTTGTTTAAATCCTTGTAATCTATACGTATTCTAAGTTTGTTCTCTTTTTAGGGACTACAACCACATTGGCTAACCATTCGGGATATTTTACTTCCCGAATGGACCCTATTTTGAGAAGTTTAGTTGCCTCGTTCTTTATGAATGCGTGTTTTACCTCGGACTGGGGTCTTCTCTTCTTCTTCACTGGTTTGAACTTAGGGTCCAGGCTTAGTCGATGCGTCGTTATATCCAGTGGGATCCCTGTTATGTCTAAATAGGACCAAGTAAAATAATCTATATTATCAATAAGAAATTGAATAAGCTTTTTCCTGAGTTCGGGGGTTAATCCCGTTCCCAGGTATACCTTTCGTTCGGGTAGGCATTCGATTAGTACGACTTGCTCCAGTTCTTCAACCGTTGATTGGGTAGCGTCGAAATTATCGGGGACCACGAAGGATCTTGGGATCCCTTGCTCATCATCTTCGTCAATCTTCTAATCTTCTCGTTGGTTCGAAGCTGACGTTTGTTATTGCTATTTGGCGTCACGCTCCCCCTTCGAGCCCGAACCCTTTGTCGATGAAGTCGAGGATATCGGAATTGCTTCTTCAACGACAAACATTTCCCTTGCGGCCGGTTGTTCCCCGTACACTGTTTTGATTCCCTCTGATGTTGAGAATTTAAGAACCTGGTGGAAGGTCGAAAGTACAACTCTCATATTGTGGATCCACGGCCTTCCAAAAAGGGCGTTGAATCTCATATCGCCTTCTATTATGTTGAACTTCATTTCCTGGATAGTTTTGGCCACGCTTATCGGTAGAATTATCTCGCCTTTGGTAGTTTCACATGCCATATTGAATCCGTTTAGAACCAGGGTTGCGGGTACGACCTGGTCCTGTAGACCGAGTTGTTCTACAACCTTCGATCTAATAATGTTGGCCGAGCTACCTGGATCAATTATCACACGCTTAACTTTAGTTTTATTCATAAATACGGATATTACCAGTGCATCGTTGTGAGGTTGCATGAATCCTTCTACATCTTTATCATTAAAGGAAAAGGTTCCTATGGGTGCGTAATCCGAAGTTCGAAACCGCTTTTCTCTATTAACTGATGTCTTAGTGTGTTTAAGTACCGGCCCTTGAGGGGTATCGACGCCACCGATGATTATGTGGATGACGTGCTGTGGTTCTTCCTGTTCGTTTTGTTTACCAAAATCCCTATTTTTGAAATGGTTTTTGGCTCTGTCGCTTAAAAATTCTCGAAGGTGCCCTTTATTGAATAATCAGGCTACTTCCTCTCTTAGCTGCCTGCAATCTTCCGTTCTATGCTCATGGGTGCCATGATATTCACACATTTGATTGGGGTAAAGGCCATTTAGTGTCCTTGATGCGTCCGATAGCCGACACGATGGCGGATGCATCGATGCTGAAGTTATACTCCGATAGTCGTGGTGCTTCCTTAGGTCCGGTATGCCTTTCGAACCCATTTCTATTCATCAGTCCCCGAGACCATTGGCTTCGATCATTTCTCTTTTCGCCTCGTACGGGGTTACGTAAAAGTTCGCTACCCCGCCGATCTCCATTGTGTGGACGGTATCGATCCTTGCTTGTTCTTGGTTCTCGATCGGTATCCCTTTTAAAACCGGACCCGGAACCCAACTAATCATCTTCGACCCTTATTTTAGATTGATACCGATTATGCACATCGGCCCAAGTAATAGCTGGGTATTCGATTAGGTTACGTTTCAGCCATCGTCGTGAAGCCATCGAGCTTCGTTCGTTCAGATCTTGAGTGAAAGCTTTAACAGCCCAATCGTCTGTGACTGGTGGTAGATCCATTCGTTCCATTTGGAAACGAGATATAAATTCTCTTAACATCTCGTTATCCTTTTGTCTTACCTTGAATAGGTCCGACTTTCGGGTCTCGACTTTTATGGTCCCAGCATGTGCTTTTACGAAGCAATCTCCAAGCATAGCAAAAGAATCAATAGAGTTAGATGGTAGATTATGATATCATATCATTTCCCCCTTCGACAGGGTTTCACCGAAGTTTTTCAATAATACAGATTCGATCTCATCATCTTCTAGATCGTTTCCTTTAATGGCACATGTGTAAAATGTGACATGTTCGTTGGGGTCGATCGTCCCATTATACTTAGGAATTTCGGGTATGCGAAACTTCTTTGGGATTGGTTTAGGGGCCACGCTTGGGGGGGGGGAGAGAGGGAAGGCTTTTGTACGAATTTTTTAGAATCTAAGCCTTTAGTATCGGGGGTGCCCCCGAGATCTGATCAACCCTGGAGTTGTGCGTTTCTACCTTTTTGTTGTTTTCTTCGATCCTCCTTTCTCCTGATTCTATTCATTTTGTCAGTTCTTCGAACATCTTAACAATTTCGGGATTGGTCCCCGATTCTTGCTCATTTGACCTTACTACAGCTGGCTATGTTCTGTGGGTGATTTCTCAGGGTGGACTGGGCTCCGTTCTGCTCGGTACCTGTGTTTGACTCTACAACTGAGCTATCGCTACCTGTTGAGCTAGCAATATTTTAAAAATCATACGCAAGCTAATTCCGTTTTCCTCGACGTTATGGGTGTTTCGAGGTGCAGGTCGAGTACCTCTATGAATGCTATTTTCAGGCTCAGAATGTTTCCTCAATAGCCACATGTGAATTAATGTCTAACGGTACTTCGACTCGGGCCCCAACGGCATCGACAAGCGGCCTTTCGGCCCTGGTTGTCAAGTTCTTGTTTTCTCCTTGAAGGCCAGCTTCGTTGTCGATAGGTAAGGCCATTAATTGAGAGTTCATTGTTGCTAATTCGGAATCAAAGATACTTTCAACAACAAGTGTAAGAGGGTGGGTTTAGCATATTCATACCAGATAACCACTGTTATCCGTAGCCTCACGGTGGGCGCCAAATTGTTTACCCGAAAAATCGGATAGAGTTGAATTTGTAAGTAGTTCTAAGGGTATGTGGTATAACTTGACACAAATCGTAAAGAGAAAATAGAAATATCCACTCTTGACTATAAAGAATGAAGATAAACACAATTGAAAGGAGAAAAATGAATGAGCAAAATAAGATGGAGTAATGGAGTTCAAGAGATTAATCTTTCAATATGAGAAAATAGGATTCTTGTTGCAATCTGAATGTCTCCATACAGAAACAACAATCATCCATTTTATAGTGGATGGATCTTACTTTAGATATAATACAAAATACATAGTGGGGAGCCCATGATGAATTAGTTTTTCCCTAATTCCAACCAGGATTCTCTCCCCTATTGCGGTTGCAACGGCTCTTGTCTGTGAACTCGGTATTGACTCGAGCTCGATTCTGACTCGGAGTCCGGTATTGATTCGGGATCGGTGTTGGTCGGTCTTTGCCTCATAAGCTCGATAACTTCACTTTGCATCATAATTCGATTTGGATTCGAGCTCGATAATGATATCGAGCTCGACATTGACCGGTCCCTAGGGCTCGAAACTTGGTCACCTGATTTCGAACATCAACCTGATATTATGAAGATACTTCTCCGATCTCATGCATTACCATTTCGACAAATTAAAATGTATAAAACAGCAGCTAGTGAAAGTTTTTAAAAAAATAAGTATATATAATTGAGAAAAGGGTAAAATTACTTTTGAGATCGAAGACAGAATCCGAGTCGGAGACAACTAAAGCTAAGTGAGTATCAAAGTTGGTATCTACGAAAACCGTGTTGTACGGCGTCGCCGGTTCGATTGCCGGCACTCCATTGGAATCAGTTTCTTCACAACGCCGTTTCACCATGATTGCGCCGCCAAGCACGACGGTGGAAGATCTCCGGAGAAGCTAACAAACAGATTGCCGCCAACGATAATGGGCCTACCCGTGCTTTATCCAAAAGTTCAAGCCAATTTAGAGTTAATTACCAAACAAATCTGGTCGACACTCTACTAATTGACACTTATATACAACTCTACTCTAAATAGAAATTGGCAACTATTTAGCCAATAATTGACATCGGGCATACATAGCCCACAAAAATTAGCAATAGGTAACCCTTTTGCTTCTCTTTCTTCACATTTTTCTCAACTCATCCCAGATCTCCTCCATCAGCCCCACAATAACCCCATAAAAATTTCAAGGTAATCCGTTGTAGCCGTAAATGATGGTAATTGGTAGGTCGTCAGAAAGTTTCTTTTCTAGCACATTTTTTGACTCCAATGATAATGTAAATGAGTGAAATATATTTTATTTTATTTCGTACCAGAAGGAAATTCCATCTGTGTATGAAACCACGCGTCTATGTCGGCTTAATATATATCACATTGTATATTACTATATATGACGCACATATTTTCATGGTTATACATAGGGGCAGGGCGGTCCAAGGGTCAAGCCACTAAATCAAAGGCCTAGGCCTCCAAATTTTGAGGGTCCCAAATTTTTCATTTTGTTTTCTACTCGTAATTGTATTGAGATCCCGATTAATCTAGATTTATACCGCGTAAGGCATAGCAAGAGAGAACACATTTTATAAGGATTTTTTTAACCACATGACTCGAAATCGATATATTTAATTAAGGTAAGTTGGATCATATACATCTGACAACAATCTTTAGAGAAAATGTCTACATATATTAGGTATGTTAAAAGAAAAAAATAAAATATTTTATAAAAAGTAAAGATAACTTTTAATTTCGTATTGATGTAACCGTTTGAGCAAAAATTGGAGAAAGAGAATCACTCCCCCTAAACCCTTGTCGCGAATATAAAACTTTTTATTATTTAAATTTTACGATTGACATCATTAGTGGGATACTTATATTAGTATTCTCCTTTTACATTTCTCACTAAAAACGTGTAATAAATTTTTAAAATCTGTTTTTTGGAATCTTCAATAGTCCAAGTCTTATTTTTTATCTTTCTCAGCAGAAAATGTGTACTACATTCTTATATTCTCTTTCTTGGTTTCTGCAAAAAAAGCTTAAGTTCTCGATAAGTTATATTTTTCTTTGTAGAAAGAAAAGAGTTTTATTTTTTCTATTAAAAACAAGAGTTGAAGAGTATCGTTGAATAAAACTATATTGCGCATTCTTTTTTTTCCTTTTTCCCCCCTCAGGTTTCAAGCGTTTCAACAAGTATATTAGTACATCAAAAATTATTTCAATATCAAGTTATAAACTTCTTGAATCTGATTCTATTATCTAAGATCAACAATATCTTAGGAGAGATTAAATTATTTATAAAAGAAACTATTAATAACTTTACATCATAAAAAGCTAAAAAAAATAGACTTCAATTAAAAATATAAATGAATTTTTTTTCCTTCTGAAAGGCCCCATATTAAAAATTGACTTTAGGCCACCAATCTTTTTGAGCCACCCCTGCATAAGGGTATTCAAAATCGAACCGAAACCGAAAACCGAATAGCAAAAGTGGCTTAATGACTTATTGGTATTGGGTTATCGGTTTAACGGATGGGGAACGAATTAAATTTTTTTTATTAACGGCTTATCGGTTTGGGGGCGGATTATTTAATTATTTTAATGGATAATCCGTTAATCCGTTAAGAATATATATATATAATTATTTTTATCAATATGTATATTAAATAATAAAAATTCCTTCCACATTTTCACTTCCAGTAATGACTAATGACGTTTGGCCCAGTATAGTATTACTCTATTAAACTTTAGAAACTCTAACACTCAGAAGTCATATCTCAATTCTCACGAGCAACAATAAGTCACAACTCACAACCAGCCGCCAGCCCTCTCGACCTCGAGGCTCGCATGGGCCTCTCCCTCTCGCCATAGCCAGAGCAGGCAGCAACAAATGGTAAGTTTAATATTTATATTCAAGCTTAAAAGCAATGAAAATCTGCAGGTTTTTTTCAAGCTTTCGAAGATTAGAATAGTTAGAAAGATTAACTAGACCTTATGAATAACCTAAACAAAAAGAAGGTTAAAATGAAGTTTTTTTTTTTAAAAAAAAAGGCAAAATAAATAAAGAATGGTGCAATCTGAAATGAATGCAAGTCTTAGGAATTACTGGAAGCTCACTCCTCCAACTCCAGTTTACATTTTAAAGTACAAGAAGTAATACTTACTATATTCTTAACATACCATCCCTTGACATATGTAATTGCCATGTTTGGAAGTGCTCTGTTGGCTTTTTGCTGGTATATACTAATTATTAGTAACACTGTAACAATGTCACATGAATGACCAAAATAGTCCTCTGTAATACAGATTGAACTAGGCATATAAACCGCCCGATAATAGCTAAACCGATAGAAATCTGCCTGATATCTTATCGGGTGGCTAGCGGATTAATACATTTAAAAGTCGATAACCAATAAGCTGAACCGTTAAGAGTAATTAACCGTCCGATCCGCCCAATAAGCAACCCTAGGTATACAGATATATACTTGATATACATCTTACTAAATTAAGCAATTCTTGGACGTAACCATTGTCGGAAACATTAAGAAAAATACTTCATTCTATTTTCACATCCCGATGCCTATGCGATTAAGCCTTTTGGACCTCTAAAGCATTTTCCCGTTTAAGTTCTTTAACCTAGAATTAGAATATAAATTTGCAATCGTACTATCAAAAGATTAATTTTATTTTGGACCTTAAGTTATTTGAAACAATAATCTTATAGTTCGAATTAAGCATCAGTGTTACAAGGAAAGAAGTCTTTCTTTTTATTTAAAAGATAAACTTCATTAATTAAACGTTTGCATACAGGACGTTGGTGCTGAGCAATTTTTTAAAAAGCGTGGACGTAAGGCGAGACGTTTTACATATGTCTCAGTGAGACGTAAGCCCCGAAGCACGGGGCGTAAGCCCCATAAGTGTTTAATTTTTAATATTTTATAAAATAATATAATTACAGTAAATATTTATAAACATGTAAAATTGCATAAAAATGAAGAAAACTATAAATATGTGGGATAATATATATGTGTGTGTGTGTGTGTGTGTGTGTGTGTGTTTCATCCCCACAAAAAACTAGTCAAAATAATCTATTATACGCTACTTAGAAGTTCAAGTAACTTGAGTTGAAAAGAATAAAGTTTTCTACACGAAGGAACAAAAAGGATGACTAACCTCCAATTTGAACTTTGAACGTGTTGTTATGAAGGAGAATTGAGTTCTCTTTTTATTTGTTAAAAAAATTGAGTATTCGTTGCTTTTGAGAGATTAGCTGACTAACGGACAAGATAAAGAATTGGGAAAGACCATGAATTGGGGCTTCAATCAATAAAAAAGGTCTTGACTTTTAAATTTAATACATTTCAGTTCCTTTTTAAAACTTTTGAGTAATTACTAAGCTGAATTTTGAGAATTTGGGTATTATATAAAGGACTTATTCAACAAATTTTGTTTTAATTTGAAAAAATCTAAAAAAATGTGCCACGAATGCTTGGGCATACGTCCCGAATTGATGGGCGTACGCCTCTTGAGACTTTCGCCCCACACCATCGCCCCATAACGTTTTTGGTGCGCCTCACCCTAAGACTCGCCCCGGGACTCTCCTCGAAAACGCCTTTTAAAACACTGGTGCTGAGGCTGCACCATATTACATACATAAGTATTATATTACTACAGGTAGCAGCTAAGCTTGAGTTGTTGTCCCTAGTTATACTATAGTGACAACCCCAAGTGCTGCAAAAGGCTGGTTTATGCGTTATTGGTATTTGTGTAACTTTTTTTATGCACTCATTTTCATCATAGATAATGTTTTTTGCATCAGTTTGGTTACGGACTCGAGTTTAACCGCTATCCAACATAGAATAATTGAAGTAGCTCATTTGTTTGAAAATCACGACCTAAGGCACGTCGAAGTCAAACTTAAGCTGTGTGATTATAAATAAATCAAATGTTAAAATTTTAAATAGCAAAACACTGGACTAAAAAGAAAGAGCAGCTGCTTTAATACCGCAGACATATAAAATTTGTTGAACTAAATTCGTAAATTAATTTGGACTATATTTTAAATTCAAGATATATTAGTTCAAATAAATTTATAAGGCTAATATAATTGAATTAATTATTTAAGTCCAATAAATATTGGCCGGGCTAGTCCATTTAGTTAGGCTACAGATGATGAGTTCACTTCATTAGGCCCAATATATCGTCTTCCTAAAGGCCTAGTTTGGTGCCACATGTCAATTGACATGGCACGCCAAGTCAAATAAAAGATCCAATTGGATCGTGCTACGTGTTAAAATGACAAGGCATGCCTAATCAAATTAAAAGATCAATAAAAGCGCGTCACATGTGCAAGTGACATGTTCTGGCCAATCAAATGCGGCTTTGTCACGCTTCAATCTGATTGGTCGGAAAGAGTTTGTTCTCATCACAACTATTCCCTCCCACAACTATAAATAAGGTTTTTTATAACTCAAAAAAAGGGCCAGAAGTTATAACAAGAAGACACAAGGGAGCTCGTGGATCAAAGGCCACAATTCTCTGCAAACTGCAAGTGTTCAAGCATTCAAGCAGTACTTCAAGACAAATTTCAAGTATTCAAGATCAAGAACGAAGTCAAATCAAATACAAGGCGTTCAAGATCAAGGCTACTTGTTCGTGATAAAATTCGTGGCAACAATCAAAGTGTTCGCGACTAATAAATTAAATTCAAATTTAAGATCAGGCTCAAAGGCCCTTGAATTTATATTGAAAAAGTAGAATCAGAGGATCCATCGAGATTGTAACAGTCAAACTATTTGAAACCAAATACTACGATTGTTGCAATATTTTTCAGTCTCGATTTTATTTTCTTGACGTAATTTATTGTCTACAAATTCTGACACGCTCAGTAGAACAATCTCTACCTCTCATTTCAACTTTTCAATCACCAAAGTTCAAGAACATCGAAATGGCTTCACAGAAAATTAACCCCAAATCAACTTCCAGTGAGGTTGCTAATTCCAAGTTCTATGTTGATGTGGAAAGCATCCTCGATGTTACCTTTGGAAGCTTTGGGCTAGTTACAAGGAGGCAAACAAGCTCTTTAGGATAACAAGCACTCCAAGTGTCATCCGCGTCAACCCCTATTTTCGGATCTTCATCTTCAAAAGGAGCAAGATCCTCTACAAGCACGACCCAAAAAAGGAACAACGTCACCAAAAGGATCGAAAAGGTTCTTGCCCAACTTAGTTTATCTAAATCCGAGAAACCTTTCATGCAAGCTTATGATGATGACTTGAGCGTTGTATCTAATTTAGTCTCCATTATTGCGACCTTCAAGCTCTATCCCAATAATGATCTATTTCATTCTTCATCCTCTACGGACATCATGCAAGCAATTATTATTGAAGTTTCTAATGTAGAAGAACAACTCGCAAATTTGACAAAAGCAGTTGAAGGCTTGTCAAAGCGCGTGCAAGATTAAGATGCTAAACTTTCTAAGGTAACAAATAAGTTAGATAGCATAGTATAAGGAGAATACATACAAATACCTTTAAATCTTCAAAAGTTACAAGAGAAATGGGACTCCTCCGAAAAGCAAGCGACGGCAACCAAGGAGATCCACGTCTCCGCTGAAGGTCTACTTCCCGTTGAGAAATCGAAGGACTTCATCATGGAGGCTATCAAAGATAAGCCTGAGTCGTCATCCAAATTATATCTCACATATGCAAAGTCGTATACACAAAGAATTGATGACTTGAAGATGCATTCTAGTTATCAACCTCCTAAGTTGCAACAATTCGACGGTAAGAGAAATCTGAAACAACATTTAGCGCACTTTGTTAAAACTTGCAACTATGCTGGAACGTACCGTGGTTATCTTGTCAAACAGTTTGTTCGATCTCTCAAAGGTAATGCATTCGATTGGTACACAGATCTCAAACCCGGATCCATCGATAGTTAGGAGCAGTTAGAGCAGGAGTTTCTCAATTATTTCTATAGCACAAGACACATCGTAAGCATGATCAAACTTACAAACGCTCATAAATGAAAGGATGAGCTAGTTATTAACTTCAAAGATCGCCTTAGCGAAATTTCTGGTATCGAAATGTGCATTCAAGGCATGCATTGAGGTCTTCGCTATATCTTACAAGGCATAAAGCCCAAAATATTTGAAGAACTAGCAACTCGTGCTCATGATATAAAACTAAATACAGCCATAAGTGCAGACCAAGGGCTACCTATCTTTGAGCCTTACAACGAAGAAGACGAAGAGCAAGAAGGTAAGGATGAGGGCAAGTTTTCATTTGAAAATGAAACTGAAGAGTATATGCATGTCACTATGCTCCTTAACGCATGAGCCTAAACTGCAAGTTATAATGCTCCTTAACGTACGAGCCTAAACTGCAAGTTATAATACTCCTGAATGAACGAGTCTAAACTGCAAGTTATAATGCTCCTCAACACGAGCCTAAACTGCAGGTTATAATGCTTCTTGGCACATGAGCCAATACTGTATGTCACGAAACTCTCCAAATTTGAACTAAATCTTTAAGACGTAAAGCTCTTCAAATTCAAGCAAAGTCTTCAAGTTGTAAAACTCTTCAAATTCGAGCAAAGTGTTCAAGTCACAAAGATCTTCAAATTCGAGCAAAGACTCAAGTCGATAGCTCTTCAAAGTCGAGCTAAATTTTCAAGTCACAAAGCTCTTCAAATTCGAGTCAAACTTCAAGTTGCAAAGCTCTTCAACTTTGAGCTAAATCTTCAAGTCATGAAGCTCTTCAAATTCGAGCTGAACTTTTAGTTGCAAAGTACTTTAAAGTTGATTAAGTCTTCAAGTTTCAAAGCATTTCAAATTATAAGCTAAATCTTCAAATTATAATGCTTCTGGACGCACGAGCCTAAAACTGCATGTCATGAAGTACTTCAAATTTGAGAAAAATCTTCAAGTTGCAAACTGATCAAAATACAAGCTTAAATTGCAAGTCACTGCACTTCTTAACCTGAGAGCATAAACTGCATGTTACTCTTGGCCCGGAAGAGTATAAACTGTGCACGACCCAAAAACAAAACTCACCCATTCTGAACTACGGTATGACTTGATCCTCTTCACTGAGGTACGTAGGTAGCTTAGATTTTCATTCTAAGTTCAGTCGCATAAGTTCAAAAGATACACATTTCCCCAATTATTTTCCGAGTGAAGTATGAAGAAATATAAAATCAAACTGAAACACCATTCTTCTGTTGAACTTTGGATCTCATTTAATTTAAAGGAGGCAACCCTCCATGGTAAATTGGTATCTTCAGTGGGACGATTTTAGGAGGATTCCAACTATTTAAATTGAAGTCCGGGGATTCGCTATGTCTTCATGTTTGCCAAACCTTCAAGTTTTTGGTCTCCAAGTTCAAGTGTTTAATTCTTCTGAGTCTTCAAGTTGAAGTTTTCAAATATGTCAAGTCTCCAAGTTGAAGTCTATGAATCCTCAAAGTCTTCAAGTCGGTCGGTCTTCTAGTTAAAATCCTCAGATCCGCCAGTTCTTCAAGTTAAAGTTTTCAAGCCCTCCAAGTCCATCGGTATTCAAGTTGAAGTCCTTAAGTCCGCCGGTCTTCAAGTTGAGTGGTTTAAACCTTCCAAGTCTGTAGGTTGAAGTTTGCAAGTCTACTAATTCTTCAATTTGAAGTTTAAAGTCCACCGCTCTTCAAGTTGATGCATTCACCAAATCTTCATGTCCGTCAAATTATCAAGTTTGTCGGTCTTCAAGTTGAAGTCTACAAATCCACCAAGTCTTTAAGTTGAGGCTTTATAATTTTCAATCTTAATGTGGACATGTTAGTCCCTTTGCACCTTAAGTTGGCCTCTTCGTGGGTTTGTCCTTAAAAGGAACTATAATTTTCCAATCTTAAGATGGACGTTTAAATTCCTTTGCACCTTAAGTTGGCCTCTTTGCGGATTTGTCCTTAAAAGGAACTAAAATTTGCCAATCTTAAGGTGGACGTTTAAATCCCTTTGCACCTTAAGTTGGTCTCTTCATGGGTTTGTCCTTAAAATGAACTATAATTTTTCAGTTTTAAGGTGGACGTTTAAGTCCCTTTGCACCTTAAGCTAGTCTCATCACGGATTTGATCCTTTTATATGATGTTAAGGGATTTGTCCTTCTATATGTTGTTGTGTATTTGATCATCTATATGCCATCATGGATTTATCCTTTTATGGGACATCATGGAGTTTCCCGTCAACTCGGCACTCGACGACTTTTCTTTTTTTGACCTACAAAAAGGGGGAAAGAATAACAAAGGAGGAAAAGCACAAGAAAAGAAGAAGAAATTACCTTCGCGTAAATATTTTCGAGTCCGCAAAACTAGACTCAATATGGCTTGCAAATACTACGAACGATGCTTCAAATACGAGTACAGGGGTTTATATAGATTTTGGGGAAGAGATGTTAATAATTCGTGATTCGATGTGGGATCAACTGCAGTGGCAGTAACTTAACTCTTCTGTTGCCAAGTTGAAGTTGGAGAAGTAAGTCGATTCCTGAATGGATTCTAAGTACTAGTTGAAGACGACGTAAATTTGTCCGTGTTGAAGTGATACAGACGTGTGGCTATTCATAAGGAATTATCTAACTAGATGCGATCAAGTGCTATCAAAGTTCCATGTTTACTTGAGTAATATATATGTCAACCGCATGGAATTGGAACGATTCACGACAAAGTTTCAATTACAAAGTAAGGATTCCAGAAATAATATGACGTGAACTTCAAAGTTATAAATGGGGTGATTTGTTCTTTTAGAAATAAGTTTGCTTCATGAAGTAAAAGGACATTTCAGAAGCAATGTTCAACGAATTACGTGACCATGAGTCCATAAGCTCCAAAACGATTCAGTTTTGTAGGGATTAATGTCTCTTAAGCTATCATTCGGAGAAAGTATGTCAAAATAAATTCATACTTCAATCCTAGTCTTCAAAAAAATTTGAAATTTGACTAGTCTTGAAGTAGGGGCATTTGTAGACATAAAATATTTGTTGAATTAAGTTCGAAAATTAATTTGGATTATGTTTTAAATTCAAGATATATTAGTCCAAATAAATTAATTGGGCTAATATAATTAGATTAATTATTTAAGTCCAATAAATAATGGCTGGGTTAGCCCATTTAGTTGGGCTACAGATGATGAGCCCACTTTATTAGGCCCAATATGTAGTCTAAGGGTTTCAAAATTGAACCGAAATCGAAAATCGAATCGCAAAAGTGGCTTAATGACTTATTGGTATCGGGTTATCGGTTTAACGGATGGGGAACGGGTTAAAATTCTTTTATTAACGTCTTATCGATTTGGGGGCGGATTATTCAATTTTCTTAACGGATAATCCGTTAATATGTTAAGAATTAATCCGTTAATAATATATATATATATATATATATATATATATATATATATATATATATATATATATATATATATATATAAATTTATTCATATATATTAAATAATAAAAATCCCTTCCACACCTCCACTTTCAGTAATGACTAATGACGTCTGGCCCAGTATAGTATTACTCTATTAATTACTCTATTAAACTTTAGAAACTCTAACACTGAGAAGTCAAATCTCAATTCTCATGAGCAATAACAAGTCACAACTTACAACCAGCCGCCAACCCTCTCGACCTCGAGGCTCGCCTGAGCCTCTCCCTCTCGCCATAGCCAGAGCAAGCAGCAGCAGATGGTAAGTTTAGTATTCATATTCAATGTTAAAAGCAATGAAAATATGCATATCCTTAGATTTTCACTTCTAACTAGACCTTAATGAATAACCTAAACAAAAAGAAGATTAAAATCAAGGTTTTTTTTTTTTTTTTAAAAAAAAGCAAAATAAATAAAGAATGGTGCAATCTGAAATGAATGCAAGTCTTAGGAATTACTGGAAGCTCACTCCTCCAACTCCCAGTTTACATTTTAAAGTACAATAAGTAGTACTTACTATATTCTTAACCTGCCATCCCTTGACATATATAATTGCCATGTTTGGAAGTGCTGAAGCACAGTTGGCTTTTTACTGGTATGTACTAATTATTAGTAACACTGTAACAATGTCACATGAAGGACCAAAATAGTCCTATGTAATACAGATTGAACTAGGCCGATAAACCGTCCGATAATAGCTAAATCGATACCAATCCGCCCGATATCTTATCGGGTGACTAGCAGATTAATACATTTAAAAGCCGATAACCGATAAGACGAACCGTTAAGAGTAAATAACCGCCTGATTCGCCTGATAAGCAGCCCTAATATCGTCTTTCTAGAGGTCTAGTTTGGTACCACGTGTCAAATGACATGGCACGCTAAGTCAAATAAAAGATCTAATAGGATCGTACCACATGTTAAAATGACAAGGCATGCCTAATCAAATTAAAATACCAATAAAAGCGCGCCACATGTGCAAGTGACATATTCTGACCAATCAAATGTGGCCTTGTCATGCTTCAATCTGATTGGTCAGAAAGAATTTATTCTCATCACAACTATTCCCTCCCACAACTATAAATAGGGGTCTTTATAACTAAGAAAAAGGACTATAAGTTATAACAAGAAGGCACAAGGGAGCTCGTGGATCTAAGGTCACAATTCTCTGCAAACTGCAAGTGTTCAAGCATTCAAGCACTTCAATAAAAATTTCAAGTATTCAAGATCAAGAACGAAGTTAAATCAAATACAAGGCATTCAATATCAAGGTTACTTGTTCGTGATAAACTTTGTGGCAACAATCAAATCGTTCGCGACTAATAAATTAAATTCAAATCAAATACTACGATTGTTGTAATATTTTTCATTCTCAATTTTATTTTCTTGACGCAATTTATTGTCTACAGATACCGTGATAAATTACTTTAGACAATTAAAATTTAATTAAATTTAAATCCATAAGTAATTTGGGATTTTATCATATATTAAGTACATATTAGTCCAAATAACCAATGCATGGTTTGAGATCTTCATCATCTGGAGAAGAAAGGTCCTCTTCTAGCAAATAA
>NW_027174890.1:0-36966 GCF_000390325.3 Nicotiana tomentosiformis
TTAGCAGGTAGAATTAGAACATGAAATTTAAGGATGCTACCTCTGCTGATCAAGCAGCGGCTGAGTTTGTAGAACATTCAAGCCTAGCTGCCAGAGCTGTTGTAGATCTTTCAAGGAAATATTGTGTTGATGATGGTGGTTCATGCCACTTAGGTTTCAAGGATGAAAGGCTGGAACATGGGCAATCATTTCCTAGAGATGGTAATGGTAATTTTTCTGTTGGCAGGCAGAATTGGAAAATGAAATTTAAGGATACTAACTCTACTGCTCAAGCAGCGGCTGAGTTTGCAGAACATGCAAGCCTCGCTGCCAGAGCTGTTGTAGAACTTTAAAGGCAATATTGTGTTGATAATGGTGGTTCATGCCACTTAGGTTTCAAGGATGAAAGGTTGGAACATGGGCAATCATTTCCTGGAGATGGTAATGGTAATTTTTCTGTTGGCAGGCAGAATTGGAACATGAAATTTAAGAATGCTACCTCTGCTGCTCAAGCAGCAGCTGAGTTTGCAGAACATGCAAGCATAGCTGCCAGAGCTGTTGTAGAACTTTCAAACCAATATTTTGTTGATGATGGTGGTTCATGCCACTTAGGTTTCAAGGATGAAAGGTTGGAACATGGGAAATCATTTCCTAGAGATGGCAATGGTAATTTTTCTGTTGGCAGGCAGAATTGGAACATGAAATTTAAGGATGCTACCTCTACTGCTCAAGCAGTGACTGAGTTTGTAGAACATGCAAGCCTAGCTGCCAGAGCTGTTGTAGAACTTTCAAGGCAATATTGTGTTGATGATGGTGGTTCATGCCACTTAGGTTTCAAGGATGAAAGGTTGGAACATGAGCAATCATTTCCTAGAGATGGTAATGGTAATTTATCTGTTGGCAGGCAGAATTGGAACATGAAATTTAAGGATGCTAAATCTGCTGCTAAAGCAGCGGCTGAGTTTGCAGAACATGCAAGCCTCGCTGCAGAGCTCTTGTAGAACTTTCAAGGCAATATTGTGTTGTTGATGGTGGTTCATGCCACTTAGGTTTCAAGGATGAAAGGTTGGAACACGGGCAATCATTTCCTGGAGATGGTAATGGTAATTTTTCTGTTGGCAGGCAGAATTGGAACATGAAATTTAAGGATGCTACCTATGCTCCTCAAGTAGCGGCTAGGTTTGCAGAACATGCAAGCCTAGCTGCCAGAGCTGTTGTAGAACTTTCAAGGCAATATTGTGTTGTTGATGGTGGTTCATGCCACTTAGGTTTCAAGGATGAAAGGTTGGAACACGGGCAATCATTTCCTGGAGATGGTAATGGTAATTTTTCTGTTAGCAGGTAGAATTGGAACATGAAATTTAAGGATGCTACCTCTGCTGCTCAAGCAGCAGCTGAGTTTGCAGAACATGCTAGCCTAGCTGCCAGAGCTGTTGTAGAACTTTCAAGGAAATATTGTGTTGATGATGGTGGTTCATGCCACTTAGGTTTCAAGGATGAAAGGTTGAAACATGGTCAATCATATCCTAGAGATGGTAATGGTAATTTTTCTGTTAGCAGGTAGAATTGGAACATGAAATTTAAGGATGCTACCTCTGCTGCTCAAGCAGCGGCTGAGTTTGCAGAACATGCAAGCCTAGCTGCCAGAGCTGTTGTAGAACTTTCTAGGCAATATTGTGTTGATGATGGTGGTTCATGCCACTTAGGTTTCAAGGATGAAAGGTTGGAACATGGGCAATCATTTCCTAGAAATAGTAATGGTAATTGTTTTGTTGGCAGGCAGAATTGGAACATGAAATTTAAGGATTCTAACTCTGTTGCTCAAGCAGCGGTTGAGTTTGCAGAACATGCAAGCCTAGCTGCCATAGCGGTTATAGAACTTTCAAGGCAATATTTTCTTGATGATGGTGGTTCATGCCACTTAGGTTTCAAGGATGAAAGGTTGGAACACGGGCAATCATTTCCTGGAGATGGTAATGGTAATTTTTCTGTTAGCAGGTAGAATTGGAACATGAAATTTAAGGATGCTACCTCTGCTGCTCAAGCAGCAGCTGAGTTTGCAGAACATGCTAGCCTAGCTGCCAGAGCTGTTGTAGAACTTTCAAGGAAATATTGTGTTGATGATGGTGGTTCATGCCACTTAGGTTTCAAGGATGAAAGGTTGAAACATGGTCAATCATATCCTAGAGATGGTAATGGTAATTTTTCTGTTAGCAGGTAGAATTGGAACATGAAATTTAAGGATGCTACCTCTGCTGCTCAAGAAGCGGCTGAGTTTGCAGAACATGCAAGCCTAGCTGCCAGAGCTGTTGTAGAACTTTGTAGGCAATATTGTGTTGATGATGGTGGTTCATGCCACTTAGGTTTCAAGGATGAAAGGTTGGAACATGGGCAATCATTTCCTAGAAATAGTAATGGTAATTGTTTTGTTGGCAGGCAGAATTGGAACATGAAATTTAAGGATTCTAACTCTGTTGCTCAAGATGCGGTTGAGTTTGCAGAACATGCAAGCCTAGCTGCCATAGCGGTTATAGAACTTTCAAGGCAATATTTTCTTGATGATGGTGGTTCTTGCCACTTAGGTTTAAAGAATGAAAGGTTGGAACATGGGCAATCATTTCCTTGAGATGGTAATGGTAATTTTTCTGTTGGCAGGCAGAATTAGAACATGAAATTTAGGGATGCTACCTCTGCTGCTCAAGCAGCGGCTAAGTTTGCAGAACATGCAAGCCTAGCTGCCAGAGTTGTTGTAGAACTTTCAATGTAATATTGTGTTGATGATGGTGGATCATGCCACTTAGGTTTCAAGGATGAAAGGTTGGAACGTGGGTATTCATTTCCTGGAGATGGTAATGGTAATTTTTCTGTTAGCAGGTAGAATTGGAACATGAAATTTAAGGATGCTACCTCTGCTGCTCAAGCAGCGGCTGAGTTTTCAGAACATGCTAGCCTAGCTGCCAGAGCTGTTGTAGAACTTTCAAGGAAATATTGTGTTGATGATGGTGGTTTATGCCACTTAGGTTTCAAGGATGAAAGGTTGGAACATGGGCAATCATTTCCTAGAGATGGTAATGGTAATTTTTCTGTTGGTAGGCAGAATTGGAACATGAAATTTAAGGATGCTACCTCTGCTGCTCAAGCAGCGGCTGAGTTTTCAGAACATGCTAGCCTAGCTGCCAGTGCTGTTGTAGAACTTTCAAGGAAATATTATGTTGATGATGGTGGTTTATGCCACTTAGGTTTCAAGGATGAAAGGTTGGAACATGGGCAATCATTTCCTAGAGATGGTAATGGTAATTTTTCTGTTGGCAGGCAGAATTGGAACATGAAATTTAAGGATGCTACCTCTACTGCTCAAGCAGCGGCTGAGTTTGCAGAACAAGCAAGCCTCGCTGCCAGAGCTGTTGTAGAACTTTAAAGGCAATATTGTGTTGATAATGGTGGTTCATGCCATTTAGGTTTCAAGGATGAAAGGTTGGAACATGGGCAATCATTTCCTGGAGATGGTAATGGTAATTTTTCTATTGGCAGGCAGAATTGGAACATGAAATTTAAGAATGCTACCTCTGCTGCTCAAGCAGCAGCTGAGTTTGCAGAACATGCAAGCATAGCTGCCAGAGCTGTTGTAGAACTTTCAAGGCAATATTTTGTTGATGATGGTGGTTCATTCCACTAAGGTTTCAAGGATGAAATATTGGAACATGGGCAATCATTTCCTAGAGATGGTAATGGTAATTTTTCTGTTGGCAGGCAGAATTGGAACATGAAATTTAAGGATGCTACCTCTACTTCTCAAGCAGCGGCTAAGTTTGCAGAACATGCAAGCCTAGCTGCCAGAGTGGTTGTAGAACTTTTAAGGCAATATTGTGTTGTTGATGGTGCATCATGCCACTTAGGTTTCAAGGATGAAAGGTTGGAACGTGGGCATTCATTTTCTGGAGATGGTAATGGTAATTTTTCTGTTAGCAGGTAGAATTGGAACATGAAATTTAAGGATGCTACCTCTGCTGCTCAAGCAGCGGCTGAGTTTTCAGAACATGCTAGCCTAGCTGCCAGAGCTGTTGTAGAACTTTCAAGGAAATATTGTGTTGATGATGGTGGTTTATGCCACTTAGGTTTCAAGGATGAAAGGTTGGAACATGGGCAATCATTTCCTAGAGATGGTAATGGTAATTTTTCTGTTGGTAGGCAGAATTGGAACATGAAATTTAAGGATGCTACCTCTGCTGCTCAAGCAGCGGCTGAGTTTGCAGAACATGTAAGCCTAGCTGCCAGAGCTGTTGTAGAACTTTCTAGGCAATATTGTGTTGATGATGGTGGTTCATGCCACTTAGGTTTCAAGGATGAAAGGTTGGAACATGGGCAATCATTTCCTAGAGATGGTAATGGTAATTTTTCTGTTGGCAGGCAGAATTGGAACATGAAATTTAAGGATGCTAACTCTGCTACTCAAGCGGCGGCTGTATTTGCAGAACATGCAAGCCTCACTGCCAGAGCTGTTGTAGAACTTTAAAGGCAATACTGTGTTGATAATGGTGGTTCATGCCACTTAGGTTTAAAGGATGAAAGGTTGGAACATGGGCAATCATTTCCTTGAGATGGTAATGGTAATTTTTCCGTTGGCAGGCAGAATTGGAACATGAAATTTAATAATGCTACCTCTGCTGCTCAAGTAGCAGCTGAGTTTGCAGAACATGCAAGCATAGCTGCCAGAGTTGTTGTAGAACTTTCAATGCAATATTGTGTTGATGATGGTGGATCATGCCACTTAGGTTTCAAGGATGAAAGGTTGGAACGTGGGCATTCATTTCCTGGAGATGGTAATGTTAATTTTTCTGTTAGCAGGTAGAATTGAAACATGAAATTTAAGGATGCTACCTCTGCTGCTCAAGCAGCGGCTGAGTTTGTAGAACATGCAAGCCTAGCTGCCAGAGCTGTTGTAGAACTTTCAAGGCAATATTGTGTTGATGATGGTGGATCATGCCACTTAGGTTTCGAGGATGAAAGGTTGGAACGTGGGCATTCATTTCCTGGAGATGGTAATGGTAATTTTTCTGTTAGCAGGCAGAATTGGAACATGAAATTTAAGGATGCTACCTTTGCTGCTCAAGCAGCGGCTGAGTTTGCAAAACATGCAAGCCTAGCTGCTAGAGCTGTTGTAGATCTTTCAAGGCAATATTGTGTTGATGATGGTGGTTCATGTCACTTAGGTTTCAAGGATGAAAGGTTGGAACATGGGCAATCATTTCCTGGAGATGGTAATGGTAATTTTTCTGTTGGCTGGCAGAATTGGAACATGAAATTTATGGATGCTACCTCTGCTGCTCAAGCAACGGCTGAGTTTGCAGAACATGCAAGCGTTGCTGCCAGAGCAGTTGCAGAACTTTCAAGGCAATATTGTGTTGATGATGGTGGTTCATGCCACTTAGGTTTAAAGGATGAAAGGTTGGAACTTGGGCAATCATTTCCTAGAGATGGTAATGGTAAATTTTCTGTTGGTAGGTAGAATTGGAACATGAAATTTAAGGATTCTAACTCTGTTTCTCAAGCAGCAGGTGAGTTTGCAGAACATGCAAGCCTCACTGCCAGAGCTGTTGTAGAACTTTCAAGGCAATATTGTGTTGATAATGGTGGTTCATGCCACTTAGGTTTATAGGATGAAAGGTTGGAACATGGGTAATCATTTCCTAGAGATGGTAATGGTAATTTTTCTATTGGCAGGCAGAATTGGAACATGAAATTTAAGGATGCTACCTCTGCTGCTCAAGCAGCGGCTGAGTTTGCAGAGCATGTAGGCCTAGCTACCAGAGCTGTTGTAGAACTTTCAAGGCAATTTTGAGTTGATGATGGTGGTTCATGCCACTTAGGTTTCAAGGATTAAAGGTTGGAACATGGACAATCATTTCCTTGCGATGGTAATGGTAAATTTTTCTGTTGGCAGGCAGAAATGGAACATGAAATTTAAGGATGCTACCTATGCTGCTCAAGCAGCGGCTGAGTTTGCAGAACATGCAAGCCTCGCTACCAGAGCTGTTGTAGAACTATCATGGCAATATTGTGTTGATGATGGTGGTTCATGCCACATAGGTTTCAAGGATGAAAGGTTGGAACATGGGCAATCATTTCCTAAAGATGTTAATGGTAATTTTCTGTTGGCAGGCGGAATTGGAACATGAAATTTAAGGATGCTAACTCTGTTGCTCAAGCAGCGGCTGAGTTTGCAGAACATGCAAGCCTCGCTGCCAGAGCTTTTGTAGAACTATCATGGCAATATTGTGTTGATGATGGTGGTTCATGCCACATAGGTTTCAAGGATGAAAGGTTGGAACATGGGCAATCATATCCTAGAGATGTTAATGGAAATTTTCTGTTGGCAGGCAGAAATGGAACATGAAATTTAAGGATGCTACCTATGCTGCTCAAGCTGCGGCTGAGTTTGCAGAACATGCAAGCCTCGCTTCCAAAGCTGTTGTAGAACTTTCAAGGCAATATTGTGTTGATGATGGTGGTTCATGCCACTTAGGTTTCAAGGATGAAAGGTTGGAACGTGGGCATTCATTTCTGGGAGATGGTAATGGTAATTGTTCTGTTAGCAGGTAGAATTGGAACATAAAACTTAAGGATGCTACCTCTGCTGCTCAAGCAGCGGCTGAGTTTTTAGAACATGCAAGCCTAGCTGCCAGAGCTGTTGTGGATCTTTCAAGGATATATTGTGTTGATGATAGTAGTTCATGCCACTTAGGTTTCAAGGATGAAAGGTTGGAACATGGGCAATCATTTCCTAGAGATGGTAATGGTAATTTTTCGGTTGGCAGGCAAAATTGGAACATGAAATTTAAGGATGCTAACTCTGTTGCTCAAGCAGCGGCTGAGTTTGCAGAACATGCAAGCCTAGCTGCCAGAGCTATTGTAGAACTTTTTAGACAATATTGTGTTGATGATGGTGGTTCATGCCACTTAGGATTCAAGGATGAAAGGTTGGAACTTGGGCAATCATTTCCTAGAGATGGTAATGGTAATTCTTTTGTTGGCAGGCAGAATTGGAACATGAAATTTAAGGATACTAACTCTGCTGCTCAAGCAGCGGCTGAGTTTGCAGAACATGCAAGCCTAGCTGCCAGAGCTGTTGTAGAACATTCAGGGCAATATATTGTTGATGATGGTGGTTCATGCCACTTAGGTTTCAAGGATGAAAGGTTGGAACATGGGCAATCATTTCCTTGAGATGGTAATTGTAATTTTTCTGTTGGCAGGCATAATTGGAACATGAAATTTAAGGATGCTACCTCTGCTGCTCAAGCAACGGCTAAGTTTGCAGAACATGCAAGCCTAGCTGCCAGAGTTGTTGTAGAACTTTCAAGGCAATATTGTGTTGATGATGGTGGATCATGCCACTTAGGTTTCAAGGATGAAAGGTTGGAACGTGGGCATTCGTTTCCTGGAGATGGTAATGGCAATTTTTCTGTTAGCAGGTAGAACTAGAACATGAAATTTAAGGATGCTACCTCCGCGGCTCAAGCGGCGGCTGAGTTTGCAGAACATGCTAGCCTAGCTGCCAGAGCTGTTGTAGAACTTTCAAAGAAATATTGCATTGATGATGGTGGTTCATGCCACTTAGGTTTCAAGGATGAAAGGTTGGAACATGGGCAATCATTTCCTAGAGATGGTAATGGTAAATTTTCTGTTGGCAAGCAGAATTGGAACATGAAATTTAAGGATGCTACCTTTGCTGCTCAAGCAGTGGCTAAGTTTGCAGAACATACAAGCCTAGCTGCTAGAGCTGTTGTAGAACTTTAAAGGCAATATTGTGTTGATGATGGTGGTTCATGCCACTTAGGTTTCAAGGATGAAAGGTTGGAACATGGGCAATCATTTCCTAGAGATGTTAATGGTAATTTTCTGTTGGCAAGCAGAATTGGAATATGAAATTTAAGGATGCTACCTATGTTGCACAAGTAGCAGCTGAGTTTGCAGAACATGCATGCCTAGCTGCCAGAGCTGTTGTAGAACTTTAAAGGCAATATTGTGTTGATGATGGTGGTTCATGCCACTTAGGTTTCAAGGATGAAAGGTTGGAACATGGGCAATCATTTCATAGAGATGTTAATGGTAATTTTTCTGTTGGCAGGCAGAATTGGAACATGATATTTAAGGATGCTAACTCTGCTGCTCAAGCAGCGGCTGAGTTTGCATAACATGCAAGCCTAGCTGCCAGAGCTGTTGTAGAACTTTCAAGGCAATATTTTGTTGATGATGGTGGTTCATGCCACTTAGATTTAAAGGATGAAAGGTTGGAACATGGGCAATCATTTCCTTGAGATGGTAATGGTAATTTTTCTGTTAGCAGGCAGAATTGGAACATGAAATTTAAGGATGCTACCTCTGCTGCTCAAGCAGCGGCTGAGTTTGCAGAACATGCAAGCCTAGCTGCTAGAGCTGTTGTAGATCTTTCAAGGCAATATTGTGTTGATAATGGTGGTTCATGTCACTTAGGTTTCAAGGATGAAAGGTTGGAACATGGGCAATCATTTCCTGGAGATGGTAATGGTAATTTTTCTGTTGGCTGGCAGAATTGGAACATGAAATTTATGGATGCTACCTCTGCTGCTCAAGCAACGGCTGAGTTTGCAGAACATGCAAGCGTTGCTGCCAGAGCAGTTGCAGAACTTTCAAGGCAACATTGTGTTGATGATGGTGGTTCATGCCACTTAGGTTTAAAGGATGAAAGGTTGGAACTTGGGCAATCATTTCCTAGAGATGGTAATGGTAAATTTTCTGTTGGTAGGCAGAATTGGAACATGAAATTTAAGGATGCTAACTCTGTTGCTCAAGCAGCGGGTGAGTTTGCAGAACATGCAAGCCTCACTGCCAGAGCTGTTGTAGAACTTTCAAGGCAATATTGTGTTGATGATGGTGGTTCATGCCACTTAGGTTTATAGGATGAAAGGTTGGAACATGGGTAATCATTTCCTAGAGATGGTAATGGTAATTTTTCTATTGGCAGGCAGAATTGGAACATGAAATTTAAGGATGCTACCTCTGCTGCTCAAGCAGCGGCTGAGTTTGCAGAGCATGTAGGCCTAGCTACCAGAGCTGTTGTAGAACTTTCAAGGCAATTTTGAGTTGATGATGGTGGTTCATGCCACATAGGTTTCAAGGATTAAAGGTTGGAACATGGACAATCATTTCCTTGCGATGGTAATGGTAATTTTTCTGTTGGCAGGCGGAATTGGAACATGAAATTTAAGGATGCTAACTCTATTGCTCAAGCAGCGGCTGAGTTTGCAGAACATGCAAGCCTCGCTGCCAGAGCTTTTGTAGAACTATCATGGCAATATTGTGTTGATGATGGTGGTTCATGCCACATAGGTTTCAAGGATGAAAGGTTGGAACATGGGCAATCATTTCCTAGAGATGTTAATGGAAATTTTCTGTTGGCAGGTAGAAATGGAACATGAAATTTAAGGATGCTACCTATGCTGCTCAAGCAGCGGCTGAGTTTTTAGAACATGCAAGCCTAGCTGCCAGAGCTGTTGTGGATCTTTCAAGGCAATATTGTGTTGATGATAGTGGTTCATGCCACTTAGGTTTCAAGGATGAAAGGTTGGAACATGGGCAATCATTTCCTAGAGATGGTAATGGTAATTTTTTGGTTGGCAGGCAAAATTGGAACATGAAATTTAAGGATGCTAACTCTGTTGCTCAAGCAGCGGCTGAGTTTGCAGAACATGCAAGCCTAGCTGCCAGAGCTATTGTAGAACGTTTTAGGCAATATTGTGTTGATGATGGTGGTTCATGCCACTTAGGATTCAAGGATGAAAGGTTGGAACTTGGGCAATCATTTCCTAGAGATGGTAATGGTAATTATTTTGTTGGCAGGCAGAATTGGAACATGAAATTTAAGGATACTAACTCTGCTGCTCAAGCAGCGGCTGAGTTTGCAGAACATGCAAGCCTAGCTGCCAGAGCTGTTGTAGAACATTCAGGGCAATATATTGTTGATGATGGTGGTTCATGCCACTTAGGTTTCAAGGATGAAAGGTTGGAACATGGGCAATCATTTCCTTGAGATGGTAATTGTAATTTTTCTGTTGGCAGGCATAATTGGAACATGAAATTTAAGGATGCTACCTCTGCTGCTCAAGCAACGGCTAAGTTTGCAGAACATGCAAGCCTAGCTGCCAGAGTTGTTGTAGAACTTTCAAGGCAATATTGTGTTGATGATGGTGGATCATGCCACTTAGGTTTCAAGGATGAAAGGTTGGAACGTGGGCATTCGTTTCCTGGAGATGGTAATGGCAATTTTTCTGTTAGCAGGTAGAATTGGAACATGAAATTTAAGGATGCTACCTCCGCGGCTCAAGCGGCGGCTGAGTTTGCAGAACATGCTAGCCTAGCTGCCAGAGCTGTTGTAGAACTTTCAAGGAAATATTGCATTGAAGATGGTGGTTCATGCCACTTAGGTTTCAAGGATGAAAGGTTGGAACATGGGCAATCATTTCCTAGAGATGGTAATGGTAAATTTTCTGTTGGCAAGCAGAATTGGAACATGAAATTTAAGGATGCTACCTCTGCTGCTCAAGCAGTGGCTAAGTTTGCAGAACATACAAGCCTAGCTGCTAGAGCTGTTGTAGAACTTTAAAGGCAATATTGTGTTGATGATGGTGGTTCATGCCACTTAGGTTTCAAGGATGAAAGGTTGGAACATGGGCAATCATTTCCTAGAGATGTTAATGGTAATTTTCTGTTGGCAAGCAGAATTGGAATATGAAATTTAAGGATGCTACCTATGTTGCACAAGTAGCAGCTGAGTTTGCAGAACATGCATGCCTAGCTGCCAGAGCTGTTGTAGAACTTTAAAGGCAATATTGTGTTGATGATGGTGGTTCATGCCACTTAGGTTTCAAGGATGAAAGGTTGGAACATGGGCAATCATTTCATAGAGATGTTAATGGTAATTTTTCTATTGGCAGGCAGAATTGGAACATGATATTTAAGGATGCTAACTCTGCTGCTCAAGCAGCGGCTGAGTTTGCATAACATGCAAGCCTAGCTGCCAGAGCTGTTGTAGAACTTTCAAGGCAATATTTTGTTGATGATGGTGGTTCATGCCACTTAGATTTAAAGGATGAAAGGTTGGAACATGGGCAATCATTTCCTTGAGATGGTAATGGTAATTTTTCTGTTGGCAGGCAGAATTGGAACATGAAATTTAAGGATGCTACCTCTGCTCCTCAAGCAGCGGCTATGTTTGCAGAACATGCAAGCCTAGCTGCCAGAGTTGTTGTAGAACTTTCAAGGCAATATTGTGTTGTTGATGGTGGATCATGCCACTTAGGTTTCAAGGATGAAATGTTGGAACGTGGGCATTCGATTCCTGGAGATGGTAATGGTAAATTTTCTGTTAGCAGGTAGAATTGGAACATGAAATTGAAGGATGCTACCTCTGCTGCTCAAGCAGCGGCTGAGTTTGTAGAACATGCTAGCCTAGCTGCCAGAGCTGTTATAGAACTTTCAATGAAATATTGTGTTGATGATGGTGGTTCATGCCACTTAGGTTTCAAGGATGAAAGGTTGGAACATGGGCAATCATTTCCTAGAGATGGTAATGGTAATTTTTCTGTTGGCAGGCAGAATTGGAACATGATATTTAAGGATGCTAACTCTGCTGCTCAAGCAGCGGCTGAGTTTGCAGAACATGCAAGCCTAGCTGCTAGAGCTGTTGTAGAACTTTCAAGGCAATATTTTGTTGATGATGGTGGTTCATGCCACTTAGGTTTCAAGGATGAAAGGTTGGAACAAGGGCAATCATTTCCTGGAGATGGAAATGGTAAATTTTCTGTTGGCAGGCAGAATTGGAACGTGAAATTTAAGGATGCTAACTCTATTGCTCAAGCAGCGGCTGAGTTTGCAGAACATGCAAGCCTCACTGCCAGAGCTGTTGTAGAACATTCAAGGCAATATTGTGTTGATGATGGTGGATCATGCCACTTAGGTTTCAAGGATGAAAGGTTGGAACGTGGGCATTCATTTCCTGGAGATGGTAATGGCAATTTTTCTGTTAGCAGGTCGAATTGAAACATGAAATTTAAGGATGCTACCTCCGCGGCTCAAGCGGCGGCTGAGTTTGCAGAACATACTAGCCTAGCTGCCAGAGCTGTTGTAGAACTTTCAAGGAAATATTGCATTGATGATGGTGGTTCATGCCACTTAGGTTTCAAGGATGAAAGGTTGGAACATGGGCAATCATTTCCTAGAGATGGTAATGGTAAATTTTCTGTTGGCAAGCAGAATTGGAACATGAAATTTAAGGATGCTACCTCTGCTGCTCAAGCAGTGGCTAAGTTTGCAGAACATACAAGCCTAGCTGCTAGAGCTGTTGTAGAACTTTAAAGGCAATATTGTATTGATGATGGTGGTTCATGCCACTAAGGTTTCAAGGATAAAAGGTTGGAACATGGGCAATCATTTCCTAGAGATGTTAATGGTAATTTTCTGTTGGCAAGCAGAATTGGAATATGAAATTTAAGGATGCTACCTATGTTGCACAAGCAGCGGTTGAGTTTGCAGAACATGCAAGCCTCACTGCCAGAGCTGTTGTAGAACTTTCAAGGCAATATTGTGTTGATGATGGTGGATCATGCCACTTAGGTTTCAAGGATGAAAGGTTGGAACAAGGGCAATCATTTCCTGGAGATGGCAATGGTAATTTTTCTGTTGGCAGGCAGAATTGGAACATGAAATTTAAGGATGCTAACTCTATTGCTCAAGCAGCGGCTGAGTTTGCAGAACATGCAAGCCTCACTGCCAGAGCTGTTATAGAACTTTCAAGGCAATATTGTGTTGATGATTGTGGATCATGCCACTTAGGTTTCAAGGATGAAAGGTTGGAACGTGGGCATTCATTTCCTGGAGATGGTAATGGCAATTTTTCTGTTAGCAGGTAGAATTGGAACATGAAATTTAAGGATGCTACCTCCGCGGCTCAAGCGGCGGCTGAGTTTGCAGAACATGCTAGCCTAGCTGCCAGAGCTGTTGTAGAACTTTCAAGGAAATATTGCATTGATGATGGTGGTTCATGCCACTTAGGTTTCAAGGATGAAAGGTTGGAACATGGGCAATCATTTCCTAGAGATGGTAATGGTAAATTTTCTGTTGGCAAGCAGAATTGGAACATGAAATTTAAGGATGCTAACTCTATTGCTCAAGCAGCGGCTGAGTTTGCAGAACATGCAAGCCTCACTGCCAGAGCTGTTGTAGAACTTTCAAGGTAATATTGTGTTGATGATGGTAGTTCATGCCACTTAGGTTTCAAGGATGAAAGGTTGGAACATGGGCAATCATTTCCTAGAGATGGTAATGGTAATTTTTCTGTTGGCAGGCAGAATTGGAACATGATATTTAAGGATGCTAACTCTGCTGCTCAAGCAGCGGCTGAGTTTGCAGAACATGCAAGCCTAGCTGCTAGAGCTGTTGTAGAACTTTCAAGGCAATATTTGGTTGATGATGGTGGTTCATGCCACTTAGGTTTCAAGGATGAAAGGTTGGAACAAGGGCAATCATTTCCTGGAGATGGTAATGGTAATTTTTCTGTTGGCAGGCAGAATTGGAACATGAAATTTAAGGATGCTAACTCTATTGCTCAAGCAGCGGCTGAGTTTGCAGAACATGCAAGCCTCACTGCCAGAGCTGTTGTAGAACTTTCAAGGCAATATTGTGTTGATGATGGTGGATCATGCCACTTAGGTTTCAAGGATGAAAGGTTGGAACGTGGGCATTCATTTCCTGGAGATGGTAATGGCAATTTTTCTGTTAGCAGGTAGAATTGGAACATGAAATTTAAGGATGCTACCTCTGCGGCTCAAGCGGCGGCTGAGTTTGCAGAACATGCTAGCCTAGCTGCCAGAGCTGTTGTAGAACTTTCAAGGAAATATTGCATTGATGATGGTGGTTCATGCCACTTAGGTTTCAAGGATGAAAGGTTGGAACATGGGCAATCATTTCCTAGAGATGGTAATGGTAAATTTTTTGTTGGCAAGCAGAATTGGAACATGAAATTTAAGGATGCTACCTCTGCTGCTCAAGCAGTGGCTAAGTTTGCAGAACATACAAGCCTAGCTGCTAGAGCTGTTGTAGAACTTTAAAGGCAATATTGTGTTGATGATGGTGGTTCATGCCACTTAGGTTTCAAGGATGAAAGGTTGGAACATGGGCAATCATTTCCTAGAGATGTTAATGGTAATTTTCTGTTGGCAGGCAGAATTGGAACATGAAATTTAAGGATGCTAACTCTATTGCTCAAGCAGCGGCTGAGTTTGCAGAACATGCAAGCCTCACTGCCAGAGCTGTTGTAGAACTTTCAAGGCAATATTGTGTTGATGATGGTGGATCATGCCACTTAGGTTTCAAGGATGAAAGGTTGGAACGTGGGCATTCATTTCCTGGAGATGGTAATGGCAATTTTTCTGTTAGCAGGTAGAATTGGAACATGAAATTTAAGGATGCTACCTCCGCGGCTCAAGCAGTGGCTAAGTTTGCAGAACATACAAGCCTAGCTGCCAGAGCTGTTGTAGAACTTTAAAGGCAATATTGTGTTGATGATGGTGGTTCATGCCACTTAGGTTTCAAGGATGAAAGGTTGGAACATGGGCAATCATTTCCTAGAGATGTTAATGGTAATTTTCTGTTAGCAAGCAGAATTGGAATATGAAATTTAAGGATGCTACCTATGTTGCACAAGTAGCAGCTGAGTTTGCAGAACATGCAAGCCTAGCTGCCAGAGCTGTTGTAGAACTTTAAAGGCAATATTGAGTTGTTGATGGTGGTTCATGCCACTTAGGTTTCAAGGATGAAAGGTTGGAACATGGGCAATCATTTCCTAGAGATGGTAATGGTAATTTTTCTGTTGGCAGGCAGAATTGGAACATGATATTTAAGGATGCTAACTCTGCTCCTCAAGCAGCGGCTGAGTTTGCAGAACATGCAAGCCTAGCTGCCAGAGCTGTTGTAGCACTTTCAAGGCAATATTTTGTTGATGATGGTGGTTCATGCCACTTAGATTTAAAGGATGAAAAGTTGGAACATGGGTAATCATTTCCTTGAGATGGTAATGGTAATTTTTCTGTTGGCAGGCAGAATTGGAACATGAAATTTAAGGATGCTACCTCTACTCCTCAAGCAGCAGCTATGTTTGCAGAACATGCAAGCCTAGCTGCCAGAGTTGTTGTAGAACTTTCAAGGCAATATTGTGTTGTTGATGGTGGATCATGCCACTTAGGGTTCAAGGATGAAAGGTTGGAACGTGGGCATTCATTTCCTGGAGATGGTAATGGTAAATTTTCTGTTAGCAGGTAGAATTGGAACATGAAATTTAAGGATGCTACCTCTGCTGCTAGAGCAACGGCTGAGTTTGTAGAACATGCTAGCCTAGCTGCCAGAGCTGTTGTAGAAATTTCAAGGAAATAGCGTGTTGATGATGGTGGTTCATGCCACTTAGGTTTCAAGGATGAAAGGTTGGAACATGGGCAATCATTTCCTAGAGATGGTAATGGTAATTTTTCTGTTGGCAGGCAGACTTGGAACATGATATTTAAGGATGCTAACTTTGCTGCTCAAGCAGCGGCTGAGTTTGCAGAACATGCAAGCCTAGCTGCTAGAGCTGTTGTAAAACTTTCAAGGCAATATTTTGTCGATGATGGTGGTTCATGCCACTTAGGTTTCAAGGATGAAAGTTTGGAACAAGGGCAATCATTTCCTGGAGATGGTAATGGTAATTTTTCCGTTGGCAGGCAGAATTGGAACATGAAATTTAAGGATGCTAATTCTATTGCTTAAGCAGCGGCTGAGTTTGCAGAACATGCAAGCCTCACTGCTAGAGCTGTTGTAGAACTTTCAAGGCAATATTGTGTTGATGATGTTGGTTCATGCAACTTAGGTTTCAAGGATGAAAGGTTGGAACATGGGCAATCATTTCCTAGAGATGGTAATGGTAATTGTTCTGTTGGCAGGCAGAATTGGAACATGAAATTTAAGGATGGTAACTCTGTTGCTCAAGCAGCGGCTGAGTTTGCAGAACATGCAAGCCTCACTGCTAGAGCTGTTGTAGAACTTTCAAGGCAATATTGAGTTGATGATGGTGGTTCATGCCACTTAGGTTTCAAGGATGAAAGGTTGGAACATGGGCAATCATTTCCTAGAGATGGTAATGGTAAATTTTCTATTGGCAGGCAGAATTGGAACATGAAATTTAAGGATGCTAACTCTGTTGCTCAAGCAGCGGTTGAGTTTGCAGAACATTCAAGCCTCACTGTCAGAGCTATTGTAGAACTTTCAAGGCAATATTGTGTTGATGATGGTGGTTCATGCCACTTAGGTTTCTAGGATGAAAGGTTGGAACATGGGTAAACATTTCCTAGAGATGGTAATGGTAATTTTTCTTTTGGCAGGCAGAATTGGAACATGAAATTTATGGATGCTACCTATGTTGCACAAGTAGCAGCTGAGTTTGCAGAACATGCATGCCTAGCTGCCAGAGCTGTTGTAGAACTTTAAAGGCAATATTGTGTTGATGATGGTGGTTCATGCCACTTATGTTTCAAGGATGAAAGGTTGGAACATGGGCAATCATTTCATAGAGATGTTAATGGTAATTTTTCTGTTGGCAGGCAGAATTGGAACATGATATTTAAGGATGCTAACTCTGCTGCTCAAGCAGCGGCTGAGTTTGCAGAACATGCAAGCCTAGCTGCCAGAGCTGTTGTAGAACTTTCAAGGCAATATTTTGTTGATGATGGTGGTTCATGCCACTTAGATTTAAAGGATGAAAGGTTGGAACATGGGCAATCATTTCCTTGAGATGGTAATGGTAATTTTTCTGTTGGCAGGCAGAAAATGAACATGAAATTTAAGGATGCTACCTCTCCTCCTCAAGCAGCGGCAATGTTTGCAGAACATGCAAGCCTAGCTGCCAGAGTTGTTGTAGAACTTTCAAGGCAATATTGTGTTGTTGATGGTGGATCATGCCACTTAGGTTTCAAGGATGAAATGTTGGAACGTGGGCATTCATTTCCTGGAGATGGTAATGGTAAATTTTCTGTTAGCAGGTTGAATTGGAACATGAAATTGAAGGATGCTACCTCTGCTGCTCAAGCAGCGGCTGAGTTTGTAGAACATGCTAGCCTAGCTGCCAGAGCTGTTGTAAAACTTTCAAGGAAATATTGTGTTGATGATGGTGGTTCATGCCACTTAGGTTTCAAGGATGAAAGGTTGGAACATGGGCAATCATTTCCTTGAGATGGTAATGGTAATTTTTCTGTTGGCAGGCAGAAATGGAACATGAAATTTAAGGATGCTACCTCTGCTGCTCAAGTAGCAGCTGAGTTTGCAGAACATGCAAGCCTCGCTGCCACAGCTGTTGTAGAACTTTCAAGGCAATATTGTGTTGTTGATGGTGGTTCATGCCACTTAGGTTTCAAGGATGTAAGGATGGAACATGGGCAATCATTTCCTGGAGATGGTAATGGTAATTTTTCTGTTGGCAGGTAGAGTTGGAACATGAAATTTAAGGATGCTACCTCTGCTGCTCAAGCAGCGGCTGAGTTTGCATAACATGCAAACCTAGCTGCCAGAGTTTTTGTAGAACTTTCAAGGCAATATTGTGTTGATGATGGTGGTTCATGCCACTTAGGTTTCAAGGATGAAAGGTTGGAGCATGGAAAATCATTTCCTAGAGATGTTAATGGTAATTTTTCTGTTGGTAGGCAAAATTGGAACATGAAATTTAAGGATGCTACCTCTACTGCTCAAGGAGCGGCTGAGTTTGCAGCACATGCAAGCCTAGCTGCCAGAGCTGTTGTAGAACTTTAAAGGCAATATTGTGTTGATGATGGTGGTTCATGCCACTTAGATTCAAGGATGAAAGGTTGGAACATGGGCAATCATTTCCTGGAGATGGTAATGGTAATTTTTCTATTGGCAGGCAGAATTGGAACATGAAATTTAAGGATGCTACCTCTGCTGCTCAAGTAGCGGCTGAGTTTGCAGAACATGCAGGCCTAGCTGCCAGAGCTGTTGTAGAACTTTCAAGGCAATATTGAGTTGATGATGGTGGTTCATGCCACTTAGGTTTCAAGGATGAAAGGTTGGAACATGGGCAATCATTTCCTTGAGATGGTAATGGTAATTTTTCTGTTGGCAGGCAGAAATGGAACATGAAATTTAAGGATGCTACCTCTGCTGCTCAAGAAGCGGCTGAGTTTGCAGAACATGCAGGCCTAGCTGCCAGAGCTATTGCAGAACTTTCAAGGCAATATTGAGTTGATGATGGTGGTTCATGCCACTTAGGTTTCAAGGATGAAAGGTTGGAACATGGGCAATCATTTCCTTGAGATGGTAATGGTAATCTTTCTGTTGGCAGGCAGAAATGGAACATGAAATTTAAGGATGCTACCTATGCTGCTCAAGTAGCAGCTGAGTTTGCAGAACATGCAAGCCTCGCTGCCAGAGCTGTT
This sequence comes from Nicotiana tomentosiformis, assembly GCF_000390325.3. Lineage (NCBI taxonomy): Eukaryota > Viridiplantae > Streptophyta > Magnoliopsida > Solanales > Solanaceae > Nicotiana > Nicotiana tomentosiformis. Next base: position 18,489 of record NW_027174890.1, read on the forward strand.
GTAGAACTTTCAAGGCAATATTGTGTTGTTGATGGTGGTTCATGCCACATAGGTTTCAAGGATGAAAGGTTGGAACATGGGCAATCATTTCCTAGAGATGGTAATGGTAATTTATCTGTTGGTAGGCAGAATTGGAACATGAAATTGAAGGATGCTAACTCTGTTGCTCAAGCAGCGGCTGAGTTTGCAGAACATGCAAGCCTCACTGCCAGAGCTGTTGTAGTACTTTCAAGGCAATATTGTGTTGATGATGTTGGTTCATGCCACTTAGGTTTCTAGGATGAAAGGTTGGAACATGGGTAATTATTTCCTAGAGATGGTAATGGTAATTTTTCTATTGGCAGGCAGAATTGGAACATGAAATTTAAGGATGCTACCTCTACTGCTCAAGCAGCGGCTGAGTTTGCAGAACATGCAGGCCTAGCTGCCAGAGCTGTTGTAGAACTTTCAAGGCAATATTGAGTTGATGATGGTGGTTCATGACACTTAGGTTTCAAGGATGAAAGGTTGGAACATGGGCAATCATTTCCTAGAGATCATAATGGTAATTTTTCTGTTTGCAGGAAGAATTGGAACATGAAATTTATGGATGCTACCTCTGCTACTCAAGCAGCGGCTGAGTTTGCATAACATGCAAGCCTAACTGCCAGAGCTGTTGTAGAACTTTAAAGGCAATATTGTGTTGATGATGGTGGTTCATGCCACTTAGGTTTCAAGGATGTAAGGTTGGAACATGGGCAATCATTTCCTGGAGATGGTAATGGTAATTTTTCTGTGGGCAGGCAGAGTTGGAACATGAAATTTAAGGATGCTACCTCTGCTGCTCAAGCAGCGGCTGAGTTTGCATAACATGCAAACCTAGCTGCCAGAGTTTTTGTAGAACTTTCAAGGCAATATTGTGTTGATGATGGTGGTTCATGCCACTTAGGTTTCAAGGATGAAAGGTTGGAGCATGGGAAATCATTTCCTAGAGATGTTAATGGTAATTTTTCTGTTGGTAGGCAGAATTGGAACATGAAATTTATGGATGCTACCTCTGATGCTCAAGGAGCGGCTGAGTTTGCAGCACATGTTAGCCTAGCTGCCAGAGCTGTTGTAGAACTTTAAAGGCAATATTGTGTTGATGATGGTGGTTCATGCCACTTAGATTCAAGGATGAAAGGTTGGAACATGGGCAATCATTTCCTGGAGATGGTAATGGTAATTTTTCTATTGGCAGGCAGAATTGGAACATGAAATTTAAGGATGCTACCTCTGCTGTTCAAGCAGCGGCTGAGTTTGTATAACATGCAAACCTAGCTGCCAGAGTTGTTGTAGAACTTTCAAGGCAATATTGTGTTGATGATGGTGGTTCATGCCACTTAGATTTCAAGGATGAAAGGTTGGAATATGGGCAATCATTTCCTGGAGAAGGTAATGGTAATTTTTCTGTTGGCAGGTAGAATTGGAACATGAAATTTAAGGATGCTAACTCTGTTGCTCAAGCAGCGGCTGAGTTAGCAGAACATGCAAGCCTCACTGCCAGAGCTGTTGTAGAACTTACAAGGCAATATTGTGTTGATGATGGTGGTTCATGCCACTTAGGTTTCAAGGATGAAAGGTTGGAACATGGGCAATCATTTACTAGAGATGTTAATGGTAATTTTCTATTGGCAGGCAGAATTGGAACATGAAATTTGAGGATGCTAACTCTGTTGCTCAAGCAGCGGCTGAGTTTATAGAACATGCAAGCCTCGCTTCCAAAGCTGTTGTAGAACTTTCAAGGCAATATTTTGTTGATGATGGTGGTTCATGCCACTTAGTTTTCAAGGATGAAATGTTGGAACATGAGCAATCATTTCCTGGAGATCGTAATGGTAATTGTTCTGTTCGCAGGCAGAATTGGAACATGAAATTTATGGATGCTACCTCTGCTGCTCAAGCAGCGGCTGAGTTTGCAGAACATGCAAGCCTCGCTGCCAGAGCTGTTGTAGAACTTTCATGGCAATATTGTGTTGATGATGGTGGTTCATGCCACATAGGTTTCTAGGATAAAAGGTTGGAACATGGGCAATCATTTCCTAGAGATGGTAATGGTAATTTTTCTGTTGGCAGGCAGAATTGGAACATGAAATTTAAGGATGCTACCTCTGCTGCTCAAGCAGCGGCTGAGTTTGCAGAACATGCAGGCCTAGCTGCCAGAGCTGTTGCAGAACTTTCAAGGCAATATTGGGTTGATGATGGTGGTTCATGCCACTTAGGTTTCTAGGATGAAAGGTTGGAACATGGGCAATCATTTCCTAGAGATGTTAATGGTAATTTGTCTGTTGGCAGGCAGAATTAGAACATGAAATTTAAGGATGCTACCTCTGCTACTCAAGCAGCGGCTGAGTTTGCAGAACATGCAGGCCTAGCTGCCAGAGCTATTGTAGAACTTTCAAGGCAATATTGTGTTGATGATGGTGGTTCATGCCACTTAGGTTTCTAGGATGAAAGGTTGGAACATGGGCAATCATTTCCTAGAGATGTTAATGGTAATTTTTCTGTTGGCAGGCAGAAATGGAACATGAAATTTAAGGATGCTAACTCTGTTGCTCAAGCAGCGGCTGAGTTTGCAGAACATGCAAGCCTTACTGCCAGAGCTGTTGTAGAACTTTCAAGGCAATATTGTGTTGATGATGGTGGTTCATGCCACTTAGGTTTCAAGGATGAAAGGTTGGAACATGGGCAATCATTTCCTAGAGATGGTAATGGTAAATTTTCTGTTGGCAGGCAGAATTGGAACATGAAATTTAAGGATGCTACCTCTGCTGCTCAAGCAGCGGCTGAGTTTGCAGAACATTGCAGGCCTAGCTGCCAGAGCTGTTGTAGAACTTTCAAGGCAATATTGAGTTGATGATGGTGGTTCATGCCACTTAGGTTTCAAGGATGAAAGGTTGGAACATGGGCAATCATTTCCTTGAGATGGTAATGGTAATTTTTCTGTTGGCAGGCAGAATTGGAACATGAAATTTAAGGATGCTACCTCTGCTGCTCAAGCAGCGGCTGAGTTTGCAGAACATGCAAGCCTCACTGCCAGAGCTGTTGTAGAACTTTCAAGGCAATATTGTGTTGATGATGGTGGTTCATGCCACTTAGGTTTCAAGGATGTAAGGTTGGAACATGGGCAATCATTTCCTGGAGATGGTAATGGTAATTTTTCTGTTGGCAGGCAGAGTTGGAACATGAAATTTAAGGATGCTACCTCTGCTGCTCAAGCAGCGGCTGAGTTTGCATAACATGCAAACCTAGCTGCCAGAGTTTTTGTAGAACTTTCAAGGCAATATTGTGTTGATGATGGTGGTTCATGCCACTTAGGTTTCAAGGATGAAAGGTTGGAGCATGGGAAATCATTTCCTAGAGATGTTAATGGTAATTTTTCTGTTGGTAGGCAGAATTGGAACATGAAATTTAAGGATGCTACCTCTACTGCTCAAGGAGCGGCTGAGTTTGCAGCACATGCAAGCCTAGCTGCCAGAGCTGTTGTAGAACTTTAAAGGCAATATTGTGTTGATGATGGTGGTTCATGCCACTTAGATTCAAGGATGAAAGGTTGGAACATGGGCAATCATTTCCTGGAGATGGTAATGGTAATTTTTCTATTGGCAGGCAGAATTGGAACATGAAATTTAAGGATGCTACCTCTGCTGCTCAAGCAGCGGCTGAGTTTGCAGAACATGCAAGCCTAGCTGCCAGAGTTGTTGTAGAACTTTCAAGGCAATATTGTGTTGATGATGGTGGTTCATGCCACTTAGGTTTCAAGGATGAAAGGTTGGAACATGGGCAATCATTTCCTAGAGATGGTAATGGTAATTTTTCTGTTGGCAGGCAGAATTGGAACATGAAATTTAAGGATGCTACCTCTGCTGCTCAAGCAGCGGCTGAGTTTGCAGAACATGCAGGCCTAGCTGCCAGAGCTGTTGCAGAACTTTCAAGGCAATATTGAGTTGATGATGGTGGTTCATGCCACTTAGGTTTCAAGGATGAAAGGTTGGAACATGGGCAATCATTTCCTTGAGATGGTAATGGTAATTTTTCTGTTGGCAGGCAGAAATGGAACATGAAATTTAAGGATGCTACCTCTGCTGCTCAAGCAGCGGCTGAGTTTGCAGAACATGCAAGCCTCGCTGCCAGAGCTGTTGTAGAACTTTCAAGGCAATATTGTGTTGTTGATGGTGGTTCATGCCACATAGGTTTCAAGGATGAAAGGTTGGAACATGGGCAATCATTTCCTAGAGATGGTAATGGTAATTTATCTGTTGGCAGGCAGAATTGGAACATGAAATTTAAGGATGCTAACTCTGTTGCTCAAGCAGCGGCTGAGTTTGCAGAACATGCAAGCCTCACTGCCAGAGCTGTTGTAGTACTTTCAAGGCAATATTGTGTTGATGATGGTGGTTCATGCCACTTAGGTTTCAAGGATGAAAGGTTGGAACATGGGCAATCATTTCCTAGAGATCATAATGGTAATTTTTCTGTTTGCAGGAAGAATTGGAACATGAAATTTATGGATGCTACCTCTGCTACTCAAGCAGCGGCTGAGTTTGCATAACATGCAAGCCTAACTGCCAGAGCTGTTGTAGAACTTTAAAGGCAATATTGTGTTGATGATGGTGGTTCATGCCACTTAGGTTTCAAGGATGTAAGGTTGGAACATGGGCAATCATTTCCTGGAGATGGTAATGGTAATTTTTCTGTTGGCAGGCAGAGTTGGAACATGAAATTTAAGGATGCTACCTCTGCTGCTCAAGCAGCGGCTGAGTTTGCATAACATGCAAACCTAGCTGCCAGAGTTTTTGTAGAACTTTCAAGGCAATATTGTGTTGATGATGGTGGTTCATGCCACTTAGGTTTCAAGGATGAAAGGTTGGAGCATGGGAAATCATTTCCTAGAGATGTTAATGGTAATTTTTCTGTTGGTAGGCAGAATTGGAACATGAAATTTAAGGATGCTACCTCTGCTGCTCAAGGAGCGGCTGAGTTTGCAGCACATGTTAGCCTAGCTGCCAGAGCTGTTGTAGAACTTTAAAGGCAATATTGTGTTGATGATGGTGGTTCATGCCACTTAGATTCAAGGATGAAAGGTTGGAACATGGGCAATCATTTCCTGGAGATGGTAATGGTAATTTTTCTATTGGCAGGCAGAATTGGAACATGAAATTTAAGGATGCTACCTCTGCTGCTCAAGCAGCGGCTGAGTTTGTATAACATGCAAACCTAGCTGCCAGAGTTGTTGTAGAACTTTCAAGGCAATATTGTGTTGATGATGGTGGTTCATGCCACTTAGGTTTCAAGGATGAAAGGTTGGAACATGGGCAATCATTTCCTGGAGAAGGTAATGGTAATTTTTCTGTTGGCAGGTAGAATTGGAACATGAAATTTAAGGATGCTAACTCTGTTGCTCAAGCAGCGGCTGAGTTAGCAGAACATGCAAGCCTCACTGCCAGAGCTGTTGTAGAACTTACAAGGCAATATTGTGTTGATGATGGTGGTTCATGCCACTTAGGTTTCAAGGATGAAAGGTTGGAACATGGGCAATCATTTACTAGAGATGTTAATGGTAATTTTCTATTGGCAGGCAGAATTGGAACATGAAATTTGAGGATGCTAACTCTGTTGCTCAAGCAGCGGCCGAGTTTATAGAACATGCAAGCCTCGCTTCCAAAGCTGTTGTAGAACTTTCAAGGCAATATTTTGTTGATGATGGTGGTTCATGCCACTTAGTTTTCAAGGATGAAATGTTGGAACATGAGCAATCATTTCCTGGAGATCGTAATGGTAATTGTTCTGTTCGCAGGCAGAATTGGAACATGAAATTTATGGATGCTACCTCTGCTGCTCAAGCAGCGGCTGAGTTTGCAGAACATGCAAGCCTCGCTGCCAGAGCTGTTGTAGAACTTTCATGGCAATATTGTGTTGATGATGGTGGTTCATGCCACATAGGTTTCTAGGATGAAAGGTTGGAACATGGGCAATCATTTCCTAGAGATGGTAATGGTAATTTTTCTGTTGGCAGGCAGAATTGGAACATGAAATTTAAGGATGCTACCTCTGCTGCTCAAGCAGCGGCTGAGTTTGCAGAACATGCAAGCCTCACTGCCAGAGCTGTTGTAGAACTTTCAAGGCAATATTGTGTTGATGATGGTGGTTCATGCCACATAGGTTTCTAGGATGAAAGGTTGGAACATGGGCAATCATTTCCTAGAGATGGTAATGGTAATTTTTCTGTTGGCAGGCAGAATTGGAACATGAAATTTAAGGATGCTACCTCTGCTGCTCAAGCAGCGGCTGAGTTTGCAGAACATGCAGGCCTAGCTGCCAGAGCTGTTGTAGAACTTTCAAGGCAATATTGTGTTGATGATGGTGGTTCATGCCACTTAGGTTTCTAGGATGAAAGGTTGGAACATGGGCAATCATTTCCTAGAGATGTTAATGGTAATTTGTCTGTTGGCAGGCAGAATTGGAACATGAAATTTAAGGATGCTAACTCTGTTGCTCAAGCAGCGGCTGAGTTTGCAGAACATGCAGGCCTAGCTGCCAGAGCTGTTGTAGAACTTTCAAGGCAATATTGTGTTGATGATGGTGGTTCATGCCACTTAGGTTTCTAGGATGAAAGGTTGGAACATGGGCAATCATTTCCTAGAGATGTTAATGGTAATTTGTCTGTTGGCAGGCAGAATTGGAACATGAAATTTAAGGATGCTAACTCTGTTGCTCAAGCAGCGGCTGAGTTTGCAGAACATGCAGGCCTAGCTGCCAGAGCTGTTGTAGAACTTTCAAGGCAATATTGAGTTGATGATGGTAGTTCATGCCACATAGGTTTCTAGGATGAAAGGTTGTAACATGGGCAATCATTTCCTAGAGATGGTAATGGTAACTTTTCTGTTGGCAGGCAGAATTGGAACATGAAATTTAAGGATGCTACATCTGCTGCTCAAGCAGCGGCTGAGTTTGCAGAACATGCAGGCCTAGCTGCCAGAGCTGTTGTAGAACTTTCAAGGCAATATTGTGTTGATGATGGTGGTTCATGCCACTTAGGTTTCAAGGATGAAAGGTTGGAACATGGGCAATCATTTCCTAGAGATGGTAATGGTAATTTTTCTGTTGGCAGGCAGAATTGGAACATGAAATTTAAGGATGCTACCTCTGCTGCTCAAGCAGCGGCTGAGTTTGCAGAACATGCAAGCCTAGCTGCCAGAGCTGTTGTAGAACTTTCAAGGCAATATTGTGTTGATGATGGTGGTTCATGCCACTTAGGTTTCAAGGATGAAAGGTTGGAACATGGGCAATCATTTCCTTGAGATGGTAATGGTAATTTTTCTGTTGGCAGGCAGAATTGGAACATGAAATTTAAGGATGCTACCTCTGCTGCTCAAGCAGCGGCTGAGTTTGCAGAACATGCAAGCCTAGCTGCCAGAGCTGTTGTAGAACTTTCAAGGCAATATTGTGTTGATGATGGTGGTTCATGCCACTTAGGTTTCAAGGATGAAAGGTTGGAACATGGGCAATCATTTCCTTGAGATGGTAATGGTAATTTTTCTGTTGGCAGGCAGAATTGGAACATGAAATTTAAGGATGCTACCTCTGCTGCTCAAGCAGCGGCTGAGTTTGCAGAACATGCAAGCCTAGCTGCCAGAGCTGTTGTAGAACTTTCAAGGCAATATTGTGTTGATGATGGTGGTTCATACCACTTAGGTTTCAAGGATGAAAGGTTGGAACATGGGCAATCATTTCCTTGAGATGGTAATGGTAATTTTTCTGTTGGCAGGCAGAATTGGAACATGAAATTTAAGGATGCTACCTCTGCTGCTCAAGCAGCGGCTGAGTTTGCAGAACATGCAAGCCTAGCTGCCAGAGCTGTTGTAGAACTTTCAAGGCAATATTGTGTTGATGATGGTGGTTCATGCCACTTAGGTTTCAAGGATGAAAGGTTGGAACATGGGCAATCATTTCCTGGAGATGGTAATGGTAATTTTTCTGTTGGCAGGCAGAATTGGAACATGAAATTTAAGGATGCTACCTCTGCTGCTCAAGCAGCGGCTGAGTTTGCAGAACATGCAAACCTAGCTGCCAGAGCTGTTGTAGAACTTTCAAGGCAATATTGTGTTGATGATGGTGGTTCATGCCACTTAGGTTTCAAGGATGAAAGGTTGGAACATGGGCAATCATTTCCTAGAGATGGTAATGGTAATTTTTCTGTTGGCAGGCAGAATTGGAACATGAAATTTAAGGATGCTACCTCTGCTGCTCAAGTAGCGGCTGAGTTTGCAGAACATGCAAGCCTAGCTGCCAGAGCTGTTGTAGAACTTTCAAGGCAATATTGAGTTGATGATGGTGGTTCATGCCACTTAGGTTTCAAGGATGAAAGGTTGGAACATGGGCAATCATTTCCTGGAGATGGTAATGGTAATTTATCTGTTGGCAGGCAGAATTGGAACATGAAATTTAAGGATGCTACCTCTGCTGCTCAAGCAGCGGCTGAGTTTGCAGAACATGCAGGCCTAGCTGCCAGAGCTGTTGTAGAACTTTCAAGGCAATATTGTGTTGATGATGGTGGTTCATGCCACTTAGGTTTCAAGGATGAAAGGTTGGAACATGGGCAATCATTTCCTTGAGATGGTAATGGTAATTTTTCTGTTGGCAGGCAGAATTGGAACATGAAATTTAAGGATGCTACCTCTGCTGCTCAAGCAGCGGCTGAGTTTGCAGAATATGCAAGCCTAGCTGCCAGAGCTGTTGTAGAACTTTCAAGGCAATATTGTGTTGATGATGGTGGTTCATGCCACTTAGGTTTCAAGGATGAAAGGTTGGAACATGGGCAATCATTTCCTTGAGATGGTAATGGTAATTTTTCTGTTGGCAGGCAGAATTGGAACATGAAATTTAAGGATGCTACCTCTGCTGCTCAAGCAGCGGCTGAGTTTGCAGAACATGCAAGCCTAGCTGCCAGAGCTGTTGTAGAACTTTCAAGGCAATATTGTGTTGATGATGGTGGTTCATGCCACATAGGTTTCAAGGATGAAAGGTTGGAACATGGGCAATCATTTCCTAGAGATGGTAATGGTAATTTTTCTGTTGGCAGGCAGAATTGGAACATGAAATTTAAGGATGCTAACTCTGTTGCTCAAGCAGCGGCTGAGTTTGCAGAACATGCAAGCCTCACTGCCAGAGCTGTTGTAGAACTTTCAAGGCAATATTGTGTTGATGATGGTGGTTCATGCCACTTAGGTTTCTAGGATGAAAGGTTGGAACATGGGCAATTATTTCCTAGAGATGGTAATGGTAATTTTTCTGTTGGCAGGCAGAATTGGAACATGAAATTTAAGGATGCTACCTCTACTACTCAAGCAGCGGCTGAGTTTGCAGAACATGCAGGCCTAGCTGCCAGAGCTGTTGTAGAACTTTCAAGGCAATATTGAGTTGATGATGGTGGTTCATGACACTTAGGTTTCAAGGATGAAAGGTTGGAACATGGGCAATCATTTCCTAGAGATCATAATGGTAATTTTTCTGTTTGCAGGAAGAATTGGAACATGAAATTTATGGATGCTACCTCTGCTGCTCAAGCAGCGGCTGAGTTTGCATAACATGCAAGCCTAACTGCCAGAGCTGTTGTAGAACTTTAAAGGCAATATTGTGTTGATGATGGTGGTTCATGCCACTTAGGTTTCAAGGATGTAAGGTTGGAACATGGGCAATCATTTCCTGGAGATGGTAATGGTAATTTTTCTGTTTGCAGGCAGAGTTGGAACATGAAATTTAAGGATGCTACCTCTGCTGCTCAAGCAGCGGCTGAGTTTGCATAACATGCAAACCTAGCTGCCAGAGTTTTTGTAGAACTTTCAAGGCAATATTGTGTTGATGATGGTGGTTCATGCCACTTAGGTTTCAAGGATGAAAGGTTGGAGCATGGGAAATCATTTCCTAGAGATGTTAATGGTAATTTTTCTGTTGGTAGGCAGAATTGGAACATGAAATTTAAGGATGCTACCTCTGCTGCTCAAGGAGCGGCTGAGTTTGCAGCACATGTTAGCCTAGCTGCCAAAGCGGTTGTAGAACTTTAAAGGCAATATTGTGTTGATGATGGTGGTTCATGCCACTTAGATTCAAGGATGAAAGGTTGGAACATGGGCAATCATTTCCTGGAGATGGTAATGGTAATTTTTTTATTGGCAGGCAGAATTGGAACATGAAATTTAAGGATGCTACCTCTGCTGCTCAAGCAGCGGCTGAGTTTTTATAACATGCAAACCTAGCTGCCAGAGTTGTTGTAGAACTTTCATGGCAATATTGTGTTGATGATGGTGGTTCATGCCACATAGGTTTCTAGGATAAAAGGTTGGAACATGGGCAATCATTTCCTAGAGATGGTAATGGTAATTTTTCTGTTGGCAGGCAGAATTGGAACATGAAATTTAAGGATGCTACCTCTGCTGCTCAAGCAGCGGCTGAGTTTGCAGAACATGCAGGCCTAGCTGCCAGAGCTGTTGCAGAACTTTCAAGGCAATATTGGGTTGATGATGGTGGTTCATGCCACTTAGGTTTCTAGGATGAAAGGTTGGAACATGGGCAATCATTTCCTAGAGATGTTAATGGTAATTTGTCTGTTGGCAGGCAGAATTAGAACATGAAATTTAAGGATGCTACCTCTGCTACTCAAGCAGCGGCTGAGTTTGCAGAACATGCAGGCCTAGCTGCCAGAGCTATTGTAGAACTTTCAAGGCAATATTGTGTTGATGATGGTGGTTCATGCCACTTAGGTTTCTAGGATGAAAGGTTGGAACATGGGCAATCATTTCCTAGAGATGTTAATGGTAATTTGTCTGTTGGCAGGCAGAATTGGAACATGAAATTTAAGGATGCTAACTCTGTTGCTCAAGCAGCGGCTGAGTTTGCAGAATATGCAAGCCTTACTGCCAGAGCTGTTGTAGAACTTTCAAGGCAATATTATGTTGATGATGGTAGTTCATGCCACTTAGGTTTCTAGGATGAAAGGTTGTAACATGGGCAATCATTTCCTAGAGATGGTAATGGTAACTTTTCTGTTGGCAGGCAGAATTGGAACATGAAATTTAAGGATGCTACATCTGCTGCTCAAGCAGCGGCTGAGTTTGCAGAACATGCAGGCCTAGCTGCCAGAGCTGTTGTAGAACTTTCAAGGCAATATTGAGTTGATGATGGTGGTTCATGCCACATAGGTTTCAAGGATGAAAGGTTGGAACATGGGCAATCATTTCCTAGAGATGGTAATGGTAATTTTTCTGTTGGCAGGCAGAATTGGAACATGAAATTTAAGGATGCTAACTCTGTTGCTCAAGCAGCGGCTGAGTTTGCAGAACATGCAAGCCTCACTGCCAGAGCTGTTGTAGAACTTTCAAGGCAATATTGTGTTGATGATGGTGGTTCATGCCACTTAGGTTTCTAGGATGAAAGGTTGGAACATAGGCAATTATTTCCTAGAGATGGTAATGGTAATTTTTCTGTTGGCAGGCAGAATTGGAACATGAAATTTAAGGATGCTACCTCTACTACTCAAGCAGCGGCTGAGTTTGCAGAACATGCAGGCCTAGCTGCCAGAGCTGTTGTAGAACTTTCAAGGCAATATTGAGTTGATGATGGTGGTTCATGACACTTAGGTTTCAAGGATGAAAGGTTGGAACATGGGCAATCATTTCCTAGAGATCATAATGGTAATTTTTCTGTTTGCAGGAAGAATTGGAACATGAAATTTATGGATGCTACCTCTGCTGCTCAAGCAGCGGCTGAGTTTGCATAACATGCAAGCCTAACTGCCAGAGCTGTTGTAGAACTTTAAAGGCAATATTGTGTTGATGATGGTGGTTCATGCCACTTAGGTTTCAAGGATGTAAGGTTGGAACATGGGCAATCATTTCCTGGAGATGGTAATGGTAATTTTTCTGTTTGCAGGCAGAGTTGGAACATGAAACTTAAGGATGCTACCTCTGCTGCTCAAGCAGCGGCTGAGTTTGCATAACATGCAAACCTAGCTGCCAGAGTTTTTGTAGAACTTTCAAGGCAATATTGTGTTGATGATGGTGGTTCATGCCACTTAGGTTTCAAGGATGAAAGGTTGGAGCATGGGAAATCATTTCCTAGAGATGTTAATGGTAATTTTTCTGTTGGTAGGCAGAATTGGAACATGAAATTTAAGGATGCTACCTCTGCTGCTCAAGGAGCGGCTGAGTTTGCAGCACATGTTAGCCTAGCTGCCAAAGCGGTTGTAGAACTTTAAAGGCAATATTGTGTTGATGATGGTGGTTCATGCCACTTAGATTCAAGGATGAAAGGTTGGAACATGGGCAATCATTTCCTGGAGATGGTAATGGTAATTTTTCTATTGGCAGGCAGAATTGGAACATGAAATTTAAGGATGCTACCTCTGCTGCTCAAGCAGCGGCTGAGTTTTTATAACATGCAAACCTAGCTGCCAGAGTTGTTGTAGAACTTTCAAGGCAATATTGTGTTGATGATGGTGGTTCATGCCACTTAGGTTACAAGGATGAAAGGTTGGAACATGGGCAATCATTTCCTGGAGAAGGTAATGGTAATTTTTCTGTTGGCAGGTAGAATTGGAACATGAAATTTAAGGATGCTAACTCTATTGCTCAAGCAGCGGCTGAGTTAGCAGAACATGCAAGCCTCACTGCCAGAGCTGTTGTAGAACTTACAAGGCAATATTGTGTTGATGATGGTGGTTCATGCCACTTAGGTTTCAAGGATGAAAGGTTGGAACATGGGCAATCATTTACTAGAGATGTTAATGGTAATTTTCTATTGGCAGGCAGAATTGGAACATGAAATTTAAGGATGCTAACTCTGTTGCTCAAGCAGCGGCTGAGTTTATAGAACATGCAAGCCTCGCTTCCAAAGCTGTTGTAGAACTTTCAAGGCAATATTTTGTTGATGATGGTGGTTCATGCCACTTAGTTTTCAAGGATGAAATGTTGGAACATGAGCAATCATTTCCTGGAGATCGTAATGGTAATTGTTCTGTTCGCAGGCAGAATTGGAACATGAAATTTATGGATGCTACCTCTGCTGCTCAAGCAGCGGCTGAGTTTGCAGAACATGCAAGCCTCGCTGCCAGAGCTGTTGTAGAACTTTCATGGCAATATTGTGTTGATGATGGTGGTTCATGCCACATAGGTTTCAAGGATGAAAGGTTGGAACAAGGGCAATCATTTCCTAGAGATGTTAATGGTAATTTGTCTGTTGGCAGGAAGAATTGGAACATGAAATTTAAGGATGCTAACTCTGTTGCTCAAGCAGCGGCTGAGTTAGCAGAACATGCAAGCCTCACTGCCAGAGCTGTTGTAGAACTTACAAGGCAATAATGTGTTGATGATGGTGGTTCATGCCACTTAGGTTTCTAGGATGAAAGGTTGGAACATGGGCAATCATTTCCTAGAGATGGTAATGGTAATTTTTCTGTTGGTAGGCAGAATTGGAACATGAAATTTAAGGATGCTACCTCTGCTGCTCAAGCAGCGGCTGAGTTTGCAGAACATGCAGGCCTAGCTGCCAGAGCTGTTGCAGAACTTTCAAGGCAATATTGGGTTGATGATGGTGGTTCATGCCACTTAGGTTTCAAGGATGAAAGGTTGGAACATGGGCAATCATTTCCTAGACATGTTAATGGTAATTTGTCTGTTGGCAGGCAGAATTAGAACATGAAATTTAAGGATTCTACCTCTGCTGCTCAAGCAGCGGCTGAGTTTGCAGAACATGCAGGCCTAGCTGCCAGAGCTGTTGTAGAACTTTCAAGGCAATATTGTGTTGATGATGGTGGTTCATGCCACTTAGGTTTCTAGGATGAAAGGTTGGAACATGGGCAATCATTTCCTAGAGATGTTAATGGTAATTTGTCTGTTGGCAGGCAGAATTGGAACATGAAATTTAAGGATGCTAACTCTGTTGCTCAAGCAGCGGCTGAGTTTGCAGAACATGCAAGCCTTACTGCCAGAGCTGTTGTAGAACTTTCAAGGCAATATTATGTTGATGATGGTGGTTCATGCCACTTAGGTTTCTAGGATGAAAGGTTGTAACATGGGCAATCATTTCCTAGAGATGGTAATGGTAACTTTTCTGTTGGCAGGCAGAATTGGAACATGAAATTTAAGGATGCTACATCTGCTGCTCAAGCAGCGGCTGAGTTTGCAGAACATGCAGGCCTAGCTGCCAGAGCTGTTGTTGAACTTTCAAGGCAATATTGAGTTGATGATGGTGGTTCATGCCACTTAGGTTTCAAGGATGAAAGGTTGGAACATGGGCAATCATTTCCTTGAGATGGTAATGGTAATTTTTCTGTTGGCAGGCAGAAATGGAACATGAAATTTAAGGATGCTACCTATGCTGCTCAAGTAGCAGCTGAGTTTGCAGAACATGCAAGCCTCGCTGCCAGAGCTGTTGTAGAACTTTCAAGGCAATATTGTGTTGTTGATGGTGGTTCATGCCACATAGGTTTCAAGGATGAAAGGTTGGAACATGGGCAATCATTTCCTGGAGATGGTAATGGTAATTTTTCTGTTGGCAGGCAGAATTGGAACATGAAATTTAAGGATGCTACCTCTGCTGCTCAAGCAGCGGCTGAGTTTGCAGAACATGCAAGCCTAGCTGCCAGAGCTGTTGTAGAACTTTAAAGGCAATATTGTGTTGATGATGGTGGTTCATGCCACTTAGATTTCAAGGATGAAAGGTTGGAACATGGGCAATCATTTCCTGGAGATGGTAATGGTAATTTTTCTGTTGGCAGGCAGAATTGGAACATGAAATTTAAGGATGCTACCTCTGCTGCTCAAGCAGCGGCTGAGTTTGCAGAACATGCAGGCCTAGCTGCCAGAGCTGTTGTAGAACTTTCAAGGCAATATTGAGTTGATGATGGTGGTTCATGCCACTTAGGTTTCAAGGATGAAAGGTTGGAACATGGGCAATCATTTCCTTGAGATGGTAATGGTAATTTTTCTGTTGGCAGGCAGAAATGGAACATGAAATTTAAGGATGCTACCTCTGCTGCTCAAGCAGCGGCTGAGTTTGCAGAACATGCAGGCCTAGCTGCCAGAGCTGTTGTAGAACTTTCAAGGCAATATTGAGTTGATGATGGTGGTTCATGCCACTTAGGTTTCAAGGATGAAAGGTTGGAACATGGGCAATCATTTCCTTGAGATGGTAATGGTAATTTTTCTGTTGGCAGGCAGAAATGGAACATGAAATTTAAGGATGCTACCTATGCTGCTCAAGTAGCAGCTGAGTTTGCAGAACATGCAAGCCTCGCTGCCAGAGCTGTTGTAGAACTTTCAAGGCAATATTGTGTTGTTGATGGTGGTTCATGCCACATAGGTTTCAAGGATGAAAGGTTGGAACATGGGCAATCATTTCCTAGAGATGGTAATGGTAATTTATCTGTTGGCAGGCAGAATTGGAACATGAAATTTAAGGATGCTAACTCTGTTGCTCAAGCAGCGGCTGAGTTTGCAGAACATGCAAGCCTCACTGCCAGAGCTGTTGTAGAACTTTCAAGGCAATATTGTGTTGATGATGGTGGTTCATGCCACTTAGGTTTCTAGGATGAAAGGTTGGAACATGGGCAATTATTTCCTAGAGATGGTAATGGTAATATTTCTGTTGGCAGGCAGAATTGGAACATGAAATTTAAGGATGCTACCTCTGCTGCTCAAGCAGCGGCTGAGTTTGCAGAACATGCAGGCCTAGCTGCCAGAGCTGTTGTAGAACTTTCAAGGCAATATTGAGTTGATGATGGTGGTTCATGCCACTTAGGTTTCAAGGATGAAAGGTTGGAACATGGGCAATCATTTCCTTGAGATGGTAATGGTAATTTTTCTGTTGGCAGGCAGAAATGGAACATGAAATTTATGGATGCTACCTCTGCTGCTCAAGCAGCGGCTGAGTTTGCAGAACATGCAAGCCTAACTGCCAGAGCTGTTGTAGAACTTTAAAGGTAATATTGTTTTGATGATGGTGGTTCATGCCACTTAGGTTTCAAGGATGTAAGGTTGGAACATGGGCAATCATTTCCTGGAGATGGTAATGGTAATTTTTCTATTGGTAGGCAGAATTGGAACATGAAATTTAAGGATGCTACCTCTGCTGCTCAAGGAGCGGCTGAGTTTGCAGCACATGCAAGCCTAGCTGCCAGAGCTGTTGTAGAACTTTAAAGGCAATATTGTGTTGATGATGGTGGTTCATGCCACTTAGATTCAAGGATGAAAGGTTGGAACATGGGCAATCATTTCCTAGAGATGGTAATGGTAATTTTTCTATTGGCAGGCAGAATTTGAACATGAAATTTAAGGATGCTACCTCTGCTGCTCAAGCAGCGGCTGAGTTTGTATAACATGCAAACCTAGCTGCCAGAGTTGTTGTAGAACTTTCAAGGCAATATTGTGTTGATGATGGTGGTTCATGCCACTTAGGTTTCAAGGATGAAAGGTTGGAATATGGGCAATCATTTCCTGGAGATGGTAATGGTAATTTTTCTGTTGGCAGGTAGAATTGGAACATGAAATTTAAGGATGCTACCTCTACTGCTCAAGCAGTGGCTGAGTTTGCAGAACATGCAAGCCTAGTTGCCAGAGCTGTTGTAGAACTTTAAAGGCAATATTGTGTTGATGATGGTGGTTCATGCCACTTAGGTTTCAAGGATGAAAGGTTGGAACATGGGCAATCATTTACTAGAGATGTTAATGGTAATTTTCTGTTGGCAGGCAGAATTGGAACATGAAATTTAAGGATGCTAACTCTGCTGCTCAAGCAGCGGCTGAGTTTTTATAACATGCAAGCCTCGCTTCCAAAGCTGTTGTAGAACTTTCAAGGCAATATTGTGTTGATGATGGTGGTTCATGCCACTTAGTTTTCAAGGATGAAATGTTGGAACATGAGCAATCATTTCCTGGAGATCGTAATGGTAATTTTTCTGTTGGCAGGTAGAATTGGAACATGAAATTTAAGGATGCTAACTCTATTGCTCAAGCAGCGGCTGAGTTAGCAGAACATGCAAGCCTCACTGCCAGAGCTGTTGTAGAACTTACAAGGCAATATTGTGTTGATGATGGTGGTTCATGCCACTTAGGTTTCAAGGATGTAAGGTTGGAATATGGGCAATCATTTCCTGGAGATGGTAATGGTAATTTTTCTGTTGGCAGGCAGAATTGGAACATGAAATTTAAGGATGCTACCTCTGCTGCTCAAGCAGCGGCTGAGTTTGCATAACATGCAAACCTAGCTGCCAGAGTTTTTGTAGAACTTTCAAGGCAATATTGTGTTGATGATGGTGGTTCATGCCACTTAGGTTTCAAGGATGAAAGGTTGGAGCATGGGAAATCATTTCCTAGAGATGTTAATGGTAATTTTTCTGTTGGTAGGTAGAATTGGAACATGAAATTTAAGGATGCTACCTCTGCTTCTCAAGGAGCTGCTGAGTTTGCAGAACATGCAAGCCTAGCTTCCAGAGTTGTTGTAGAACTTTAAAGACAATATTGTGTTGATGATGGTGGTTCATGCCACTTAGATTCAAGGATGAAAGGTTGGAACATGGGCAATCATTTCCTGGAGATGGTAATGGTAATTTTTCTATTGGCAGGCAGAATTGGAACATGAAATTTAAGGATGCTACCTCTGCTGCTCAAGCAGCGGCTGAGTTTGTATAACATACAAACCTAGCTGCCAGAGTTGTTGTAGAACTTTCAAGGTAATATTGTGTTGATGATGGTGGTTCAAGCCACTTAGGTTTCAAGGATGAAAGGTTGGAACATGGGCAATCATTTCTTGGAGATGGTAATGGTAAATGTTTTTTTGGCAGGCAGAATTGAAACATGAAATTTATGGATGCTACCTCTGCTGCTTCAGTAGCGGCTGAGTTTGCAGAACATGCAAGCCTAGCTGCCAGAGCTGTTGTAGAACTTTAAAGGCAATATTGTGTTGATGATGGTGGTTCATGCCACTTAGGTTTCAAGGATGAAAGGTTGGAACATTGGAAATCATTTCCTTGAGATGGTAATGGTAATTTTTCTGTTGGCAGGTAGAATTAAAACATGAAATTTAAGGATGCTACCTCTGCTGCTCAAGTAGCGGCTAAGTTTGCAGAACATGAAAGTCTAGCTGCCAGAGCTGTTGTACAACTTTCAAGGCAATATTGTGTTGATGATGGTGGTCCATGCCACTTAGATTTTAAGGATGAAAGGTTGGAACATGGGTAATCATTTCCTAGAGATGGTAATGGTAATTTTTCTGTTGGCAGGCAGAATTGGAACATGAAATTTAAGGATGCTACCTCTGCTGCTCAAGCAGCGGCTGAGTTTGCAGAACATGCAGGCCTAGCTGCCAGAGCTGTTGTAGAACTTTCAAGGCAATATTGAGTTGATGATGGTGGTTCATGCCACTTAGGTTTCAAGGATGAAAGGTTGGAACATGGGCAATCATTTCC
>NW_027174891.1:0-36774 GCF_000390325.3 Nicotiana tomentosiformis
TTCTGCAAACTCAGTCGCTACTTGAACAGTAGAGGTAGCATCCTTAAATTAAATGTTCCAATTCTGCCTGCCAACAGAAAAATTACCATTACCATCTCAAGGAAATGATTGCCCATGTTCTAACCTTTCATCCTTGAAAACTAAGTGGCATGAACCATCATCATCAAAACAATATTGCCTTGGAAGTTCTACAACAGCTCTGGCAGCTAGGCTTGAATGATCTGCAAACTCAGCCGCTGCTTGAGTAGCAGAGGTAGCATCCTTAAATTTCATTTTCCAATTCTGCCTGCCAATAGAAAAATTACCATCTCGAGGAAATGATTGCCCTTGTTCCTACCTTTTATCCTTGAAACCTAAGTGGCATGAACCACCATCATCAACATAATATTGCCTTGAAAGTTCTACAACAGCTCTGGCAGCTTTGCTTGCATGTTCTGCAAACTCAGCTGCTGCTTGAGTAGGAGAGGTAGCATCCTTAAATTTTATGTTCCAATTCTACCTGCCAACAAAACAATTACCATTACCATCTCCAGGAAATGATTGCCCATGTTCCAACCTTTCATCCTTGACACCTAAGTGGCATGAACCTCCATCATCAACACAATATTGCCTTGAAAGTTCTACAACAGCTCTAGCAGCTAGGCTTGCATGTTCTGCAAACTCAGCCGCTTCTTGAGCAGTAGAGGTGGCATCCTTAAATTTCATGTTCCAATACTGCCTGCCAACAGAAAAATTACCATTACCATCTCAAGGAAATGATGACCCATGTTCCAACCTTTCATCCTTGAAAACTTAGTGTCATGAACCACCATCATCAACACAATATTGCCTTGAAAGTTCTACAACAGCTCCTGTAGCTGGGCTTGCATGTTCTGCAAACTCAGTCGCTACTTGAGTAGCAGAGGTAGCATCCTTAAATTTCATGGTCCAATTCTGCCTACTAATAGAAACATTAACATTACCATCTCCAGGAAATGATTGCCCATGTTCCAACCTTTCATTCTTGAATACTAAGTGGCATAAACCATCATCATCAACACAATATTGCCTTGATAGTTCTACAATAGCTCTGGCAGCTAGGCTTGCATGTTCTGCAAACTCAGCCGCTGCTTGGGCAGCAGAGGTAGCATCCTTAAATTTCATTTTCCAATTTTGCCATCCAATAGAAAAATTACCATCTCCAGGAAATGATTGCCCATGTTCCAATGTTTTATCCTTGAAACCTAAGTGGCATGAACCATTATTATCAACACAAAATTGCCTTGAAAGTTCTACAACAGCTCTGGCAGCTAGGCTTGCATGTTCTGCAAACTCAGTCGCTGTTGAGCAGTAGAGGTAGCATCCTTAAGTTTCATGTTCCAATTCTGCCTGCCAATATAAATATTACCATTACCATCTCGAGGAAATGATTGCACATGTTCCAACCTTTTATCCTTGAAACCTAAGTGGCATGAACCACCATCATCAACATTATATTGCCTTGAAAGTTCTACAGGAACTCTGTCAGCTAGGCTTGAATGTTCTGCAAACTCAGCCGCTGCTTAAGCAGCAGAGGTAGGATCCTTAAATTTTATGTTCCAATTTTGCTTGCCAACAGATAAATTAACATTACCATCTCCAGGAAATGCTTGCCCATGTTCCAACCTTTCATATTTAAAACCTAAGTGGCATGAACCACCATCATCAACACAATATTGCCTTGAAAGTTCTGCAACAGCTCTTGTAGCTAGGCTTGCATGTTCTGCAAACTCAGTCGCTACTTGAGCAGCAGAGGTAGCATCCTTAAATTTCATGTTCCAATTCTGCCTGCCAACAGAACAATTACTATTACCATCTCAAGGAAATGATTGCCCATGTTCCAACCTTTCATCCTTGAAAACTAAGTGGCATGAACCACCATCATCAACACAATATTGCCTTGAAAGTTCTACAACTCAATATTGCCTTGAAAGTTCTACAACAACTCTGGCAGCTAGGCTTGGATGTTCTACAAACTCAGCCGCTGCTTGAGCAGCAGAGGTACATTCCTTAAATTTCATGTTCCAATTCTGCCTGCCAATATAAAATTTACCATCTCAAAGAAATGATTTCCCATGTTCCAACCTTTCATCCCTTAAACCTAAGTGGCATGAACCACCATCATTAACAAAATATTACCTTGAAAGTTCTCCAACAGCTCTGGCAGCTAGGCTTGCATATTCACCAAACTCAGCCGCTGCTTGAGCAGTAGAGGTAGCATCCTTAAATTTCATGTTCCAATTCTGCCTGTCAATAGAAAATTTACCATCTCTAGGAAATGATTGCCCATGTTCCAACATTTTATCCTTGAAACCTAAGTGGCATGAACCATCATCATCAACACAATATTTCCTTGAAAGTTCTACAACAGCTCTGGCAGCTAGGCTTGAATGTTCTGCAAACTCAGCCGCTGCTTGGGCAGCAGAGGTAGCATCCTTAAATTTCATTTTCCAATTTTGCCATCCAATAGAAAAATTACCATCTCCAGGAAATGATTGCCCTTGTTCCAACCTTTTATCCTTGAAACCTAAGTGGCATGAACCATCATTATCAACACAAAATTGCCTTGAAAGTTCTACAACAGCTCTGGCAGCTAGGCTTGCATGTTCTGCAAACTCAGTCGCTGTTGAGCAGTAGAGGTAGCATCCTTAAGTTTCATGTTCCAATTCTGCCTGCCAATATAAATATCACCATTACCATCTCGAGGAAATGATTGCCCATGTTCCAACCTTTTATCCTTGAAACCTAAGTGGCATAAACCACCATCATCAACATTATATTGCCTTGAAAGTTCTACAGGAACTCTGTCAGCTAGGCTTGAATGTTCTGCAAACTCAGCCGCTGCTTAAGCAGCAGAGGTAGGATCCTTAAATTTTATGTTCCAATTTTGCTTGCCAACAGATAAATTAACATTACCATCTCCAGGAAATGCTTGCCCATGTTCCAACCTTTCATATTTAAAACCTAAGTGGCATGAACCACCATCATCAACACAATATTGCCTTGAAAGTTCTGCAACAGCTCTTGTAGCTAGGCTTGCATGTTCTGCAAACTCAGTCGCTACTTGAGCAGCAGAGGTAGCATCCTTAAATTTCATGTTCCAATTCTGCCTGCCAACTGAACAATTACCATTACCATCTCAAGGAAATGATTGCCCATGTTCCAACCTTTCATCCTTGAAAACTAAGTGGCATGAACCACCATCATCAACACAATATTGCCTTGAAAGTTCTATAACAACTCTGGCAGCTAGGCTTGGATGTTCTACAAACTCAGCCGCTGCTTGAGCAGCAGAGGTACATTCCTTAAATTTCATGTTCCAATTCTGCCTGCCAATATAAAATTTACCATCTCAAAGAAATGATTTCCCATGTTCCAACCTTTCATCCCTTAAACCTAAGTGGCATGAACCACCATCATCAACAAAATATTACCTTGAAAGTTCTCCAACAGCTCTGGCAGCTAGGCTTGCATATTCTCAAAACTCAGCCGCTGCTTGAGCAGTAGAGGTAGCATCCTTAAATTTCATGTTCCAATTCTGCCTGCCAATAGAAAATTTACCATCTCCAGGAAATGATTGCCCATGTTCCAACCTTTTATCCTTGAAACCTAAGTGGCATGAACCATCATCATCAACACAATATTTCCTTGAAAGTTCTACAACAGCTCTGGCAGCTAGGCTTGAATGTTCTGAAAACTCAGCCGCTGCTTGAGTAGCAGAGGTAGCATCCTTAAATTTTATGTTCCAATTCTACCTGCCAACAAAATAATTACCATTACTATCTCAAAGAAATGATTTCCCATGTTCCAACCTTTTATCCTTGAAACCTAAGTGGCATGAACCACCATCATCAACAAAATATTGCCTTGAAAGTTCTCCAACAGCTCTGGCAGCTAGGCTTGCATGTTCTCCAAACTAAGCCGATGCTTGAGCAGCAGAGGTAGCATCCTTAAGTAGAGGTAGCATCCTTAAATTTCATGTTCCAATTCTGCCTGCCAATAGAAAATTTACCATCTCCAGGAAATGATTGCCCATGTTCCAACCTTTTATCCTTGAAACCTAAGTGGCATGAACCATCATCATCAACACAATATTTCCTTGAAAGTTCTACAACAGCTCTGGCAGCTAGGCTTGCATGTTCTGCAAACTCAGCCGCTGCTTGAGTAGCAGAGGTAGCATCCTTAAATTTTATGTTCCAATTCTACCTGCCAACAAAATAATTACCATTACTATCTCAAAGAAATGATTTCCCATGTTCCAACCTTTTATCCTTGAAACCTAAGTGGCATGAACCACCATCATCAACAAAATATTGCCTTGAAAGTTCTCCAACAGCTCTGGCAGCTAGGCTTGCATGTTCTCCAAACTAAGCCGATGCTTGAGCAGCAGAGGTAGCATCCTTAAATTTCATGTTCCAATTCTGCCTGCCAATAGAAAAATTACCATTACCATCTCAAGGAAATGATTGCCCATGTTCCAACCTTTCATCCTTGAAAACTTAGTGTCATGAACCACCATCATCAACACAATATTGCCTTGAAAGTTCTACAACAGCTCATGTAGCTGGGCTTGCATGTTCTGCAAACTCAGTCGCTACTTGAGCAGCAGAGGTAGCATCCTTAAATTTCATGGTCCAATTCTGCCTGCCAACATAAAAATTACCATTACCATATCATGGAAATGATTGCCCATGTTCCAACCTTTCATCCTTGAAACCTAAGTGGCATGAACCAACATCATCAACATAATTTTGCCTTGAAAGTTCTATAGGAACTCTGCCCGCTAGGCTTGCATCTTCTACAAACTCAGCCGCTGCTTAAGCAGCAGAGGTAGCATCCTTAAATTTTATGTTCCAATTCTGCTTGCCAACAGATAAATTAACATTACCATCTCCAGGAAATGCTTGCCCATGTTCCAACCTTTCATATTTAAAACCTAAGTGGCGTGAAACACCATCATCAACACAATATTACCTTGAAAGTTCTGCAACAGCTCTTGTAGCTAGGCTTGCATGTTCTGCAAACTCAGTCGCTACTTGAGCAGCAGAGGTAGCATCCTTAAATTTCATGTTCCAATTCTGCCTGCCAACAGAACAATTACCATTACCATCTCAAGGAAATGATTGCCCATGTTCCAACCTTTCATCCTTGAAAACTTAGTGTCATGAACCACCATCATCAACACAATATTGCCTTGAAAGTTCTACAACAGCTCATGTAGCTGGGCTTGCATGTTCTGCAAACTCAGTCGCTACTTGAGCAGCAGAGGTAGCATCCTTAAATTTCATGGTCCAATTCTGCCTGCCAACATAAAAATTACCATTACCATATCATGGAAATGATTGCCCATGTTCCAACCTTTCATCCTTGAAACCTAAGTGGCATGAACCAACATCATCAACATAATTTTGCCTTGAAAGTTCTATAGGAACTCTGCCCGCTAGGCTTGCATCTTCTACAAACTCAGCCGCTGCTTAAGCAGCAGAGGTAGCATCCTTAAATTTTATGTTCCAATTCTGCTTGCCAACAGATAAATTAACATTACCATCTCCAGGAAATGCTTGCCCATGTTCCAACCTTTCATATTTAAAACCTAAGTGGCGTGAAACACCATCATCAACACAATATTACCTTGAAAGTTCTGCAACAGCTCTTGTAGCTAGGCTTGCATGTTCTGCAAACTCAGTCGCTACTTGAGCAGCAGAGGTAGCATCCTTAAATTTCATGTTCCAATTCTGCCTGCCAACAGAACAATTACCATTACCATCTCAAGGAAATGATTGCCCATGTTCCAACCTTTCATCCTTGAAAACTAAGTGGCATGAACCACCATCATCAACACAATATTGCCTTGAAAGTTCTACAACAACTCTGGCAGCTAGGCTTGGATGTTCTGCAAACTCAGCCGCTGCTTGAGCAGCAGAGGTACATTCCTTAAATTTCATGTTCCAATTCTGCGTGCCAATATAAAATTTACCATCTCAAAGAAATGATTTCCCATGTTCCAACCTTTCATCCTTGAAACCTAAGTGGCATGAACTACCATCATCAACAAAATATTGCCTTGAAAGTACTCCAACAGCTCTGGCAGCTAGGCTTGCATGTTCTCCAAACTCAGCCGCTGCTTGAGCAGCAGAGGTAGCATCCTTAAATTTCATGTTCCAATTCTGCCTGCCAATATAAAATTTACCATCTCCATGAAATGATGCCCATGTTCCAACCTTTTATCCTTGAAACCTAAGTGGCATGAACCATCATCATCAACACAATATTTCCTTGAAAGTTCTACAACAGCTCTTGTAGCTAGGCCGGCATGTTCTGCAAACTTAGTCGCTACTTGAGCAGCAGAGGTAGCATCCTTAAATTCCATGTTCCAATACTGCCTGCCAACAGATAAATTACCATTACCATCTCAAGGAAATGATTGCCCATGTTCCAACCTTTCATCCGTGAAACGTAAGTGGCATGAACCACCATCATCAACATAATATTGCCTTGAAAGTTCTACAGGAACTCTGTCAGTTAGGCTTGCATGTTCTGCAAACTCAGCCGCTGCTTGAGCAGCAGAGGTAGCATCCTTAAATTTTATGTTCCAATTCTGCTTGCCAACAGATAAATTAACCTTACCATCTCTAGGAAATGCTTGCCCATGTTCCAACCTTTCATCCTTAAAACCTAAGTGGCATGAACCACATTCATCAACACAATATTGTATTGAAAGTTCTGCAACAACTCTTGTAGCTAGGCTTGCATGTTCTGCAAACTTAGTCGCTACTTGAACAACAGAGGTACCATCCTTAAATTTCATGTTCCAATTCTTCTTGCCAACAGAAAAATTACCATCTCAAGGAAATGATTGCCCATGTTCCAACCTTTCATTCTTGAAAACTAAGTGGCATGAACCAGCATCATCAACACAATATTGCCTTGAAAGTTCTACAACAGCTCTTGCAGCTAGGCTTGCATGTTCTGCAAACTCAGCCGCTGCTTGAGTAGCAGAGGTAGCATCCTTAAATTTCATTTTCCAATTCTGCCTACCAATAGAAAAATTACCATCTCCAGGAAATGATTGCCCTTGTTCCAACCTTTTATCCTTGAAACCTAAGTGGCATGAACCATCATTATCAACACAAAATTGCCTTGAAAGTTCTACAACAGCTCTGGCAGCTAGGCTTGCATGTTCTGCAAACTCAGTCGCTGCTTGAGCAGTAGAGGTAGCATCCTTAAGTTTCATGTTCCAATTCTGCCTGCCAATATAAATATTACCATTACCATCTCGAGGAAATGATTGCCCATGTTCCAACCTTTTATCCTTGAAACCTAAGTGGCATGAACCACCATCATCAACACAATATTGCCTTGAAAGTTCTGCAACAGATCTTGTAGCTAGGCTTGCATGTTCTGCAAACTCAGTCGCTACTTGAGTAGCAGAGGTAGCATCCTTAAACTTCATGTTCCAATTCTGCATGCCAACAGAACAATTACCATTACCATCTCAAGGAAATGATTGCCCATATACCAACCTTTCATCCTTGAAAACTAAGTGGCATGAACCACCATCATCAACACAATATTGCCTTGAAAGTTCTACAACAACTCTGGCAACTAGGCTTGGATGTTCTGCAAACTCAGCCGCTGCCTGAGCAGCAGAGGTACATTCCTTAAATTTCATGTTCCAATTCTGCCTGCCAATATAAAATTTACCATCTCAAAGAAATGATTTCCCATGTTCCAACCTTTCATCCTTGAAACCAAAGTGGCATGAACCACCATCATCAACAAAATATTACCTTGAAAGTTCTCCAACAGCTCTGGCAGCTAGGCTTGCATGTTCTCCAAACTCAGCCGCTGCTTGAGCAGCAGAGGTAGCATCCTTAAATTTCATGTTCCAATTCTACCTGCCAATAGAAAATTTACCATCTCCAGGAAATGATTGCCCATGTTCCAACCTTTTATCCTTGAAACCTAAGTGGCGTGAACCATCATCATCAACACAATATTTCCTTGAAAGTTCTACAACAGCTCTGACAACTAGGCTTGCATATTCTGCAAACACAGCCGCTGCTTGAGTAGCAGAGGTAGCATCCTTAAATTTTATGTTCCAATTCTACCTGCCAACAAAATAATTACCATTACCATCTCCAAGAAATGATTGCCCATGTTCCGACCTTTCATTCTTGAAACCTAAGTGGCATGAACCACCATCATTAACACAATATTGCCTTGAAAGATATACAACAGCTCTTGTAGCTAGGCCGGCATGTTCTGCAAACTTAGTCGCTACTTGAGCAGCAGAGGTAGCATCCTTAAATTTCATGTTCTAATACTGCCTGCCAACAGAAAAATTACCATTACCATCTCAAGGAAATGATTGCCCATGTTCCAACCTTTCATCCGTGAAACCTAAGTGGCATGAACCACCATCATCAACATAATATTGCCTTGAAAGTTCTACAGGAACTCTGTCAGTTAGGCTTGCATGTTCTGCAAACTCAGCCGCTGCTTGAGCAGCAGAGGTAGCATCCTTAAATTTTATGATCCAATTCTGCTTGCCAACAGATAAATTAACATTACCATCTCCAGGAAATACTTGCCCATGTTCCAACCTTTCATCCTTAAAACCTAAGTGGCATGAACCACATTCATCAACACAATATTGTCTTGAATGTTCTGCAACACCTCTTGTAGGTAGGCTTGCATGTTCTCCAAACTCAGCCGCTGCTTGAGCAGCAGAGGTAGCATCCTTAAGTTTTATGTTCCAATTCTGCTTGCCAACAGATAAATGAACATTACCATCTCCAGGAAATGCTTGCCTATGTTCCAACCTTTCATCCTTAAAACCTAAGTGGCATGAACCACATTCATCAACACAATATTGCATTGAAAGTTCTGCAACAACTCTTGTAGCTAGGCTTGCATGTTCTGCAAACTTAGTCGCTACTTGAACTACAGAGGTACCATCCTTAAATTTCATGTTCCAATTCTTCTTGCCAACAGAAAAATTACCATTACCATCTCAAGGAAATGATTGCCCATGTTCCAACCTTTCATCCGTGAAACGTAAGTGGCATGAACCACCATCATCAACATAATATTGCCTTGAAAGTTCTACAGGAACTCTGTCAGTTAGGCTTGCATGTTCTGCAAACTCAGCCGCTGCTTGAGCAGCAGAGGTAGCATCCTTAAATTTTATGTTCCAATTCTGCTTGCCAACAGATAAATTAACATTACCATCTCCAAGAAATGCTTGCCCATGTTCCAACCTTCATCCTTAAAACCTAAGTGGCATGAACCACCATCATCAACACAATATTGCCTTGAAAGTTCTGCAACAGCTCTTGTAGGTAGGCTTGCATGTTCTGCAAACTAAAATCGCTACTTGAGCAGCAGAGGTAGCATCCTTAAATTTTATGATCCAATTCTGCTTGCCAACAGATAAATTAACATTACCATCTCCAGGAAATACTTGCCCATGTTCCAACCTTTCATACTTAAAACCTAAGTGGCATGAACCACATTCATCAACACAATATTGTCTTGAATGTTCTGCAACACCTCTTCTAGGTAGGCTTGCATGTTCTCCAAACTCAGCCGCTGTTTAAGCAGCAGGGGTAGCATCCTTAAATTTTATGTTCCAATTCTGCTTTCCAACAGATAAATGAACATTACCATCTCCAGGAAATGCTTGCCCATGTTCCAACCTTTCATCCTTAAAACCTAAGTGGCATGAACCACATTCATCAACACAATATTGCATTGAAAGTTCTGCAACAACTCTTGTAGCTAGGCTTGCATGTTCTGCAAACTTAGTCGCTACTTGAACAACAGAGGTACCATCCTTAAATTTCATGTTCCAATTCTTCTTGCCAACAGAAAAATTACCATTACCATCTCAAGGAAATGATTGCCCATGTTCCAACCTTTCATCCGTGAAACGTAAGTGGCATGAACCACCATCATCAACATAATATTGCCTTGAAAGTTCTACAGGAACTCTGTCAGTTAGGCTTGCATGTTCTGCAAACTCAGCCGCTGCTTGAGAAGCAGAGGTAGCATCCTTAAATTTTATGTTCCAATTCTGCCTGCCAACAGATAAATTAACATTACCATCTCCAAGAAATGCTTGCCCATGTTCCAACCTTTCATCCTTAAAACCTAAGTGGCATGAACCACCATCATCAACACAATATTGCCTTGAAAGTTCTGCAACAGCTCTTGTAGGTAGGCTTGCATGTTCTGCAAACTAAAATCGCTACTTGAGCAGCAGAGGTAGCATCCTTAAATTTTATGATCCAATTCTGCTTGCCAACAGATAAATTAACATTACCATCTCCAGGAAATACTTGCCCATGTTCCAACCTTTCATCCTTAAAACCTAAGTGGCATGAACCACATTCATCAACACAATATTGTCTTGAATGTTCTGCAACACCTCTTCTAGGTAGGCTTGCATGTTCTCCAAACTCAGCCGCTGCTTAAGCAGCAGGGGTAGCATCCTTAAATTTTATGTTCCAATTCTGCTTTCCAACAGATAAATGAACATTACCATCTCCAGGAAATGCTTGCCCATGTTCCAACCTTTCATCCTTAAAACCTAAGTGGCATGAACCACATTCATCAACACAATATTGCATTGAAAGTTCTGCAACAACTCTTGTAGCTAGGCTTGCATGTTCTGCAAACTTAGTCGCTACTTGAACAACAGAGGTACCATCCTTAAATTTCATGTTCCAATTCTTCTTGCCAACAGAAAAATTACCATTACCATCTCAAGGAAATGATTGCCCATGTTCCAACCTTTCATCCGTGAAACGTAAGTGGCATGAACCACCATCATCAACATAATATTGCCTTGAAAGTTCTACAGGAACTCTGTCAGTTAGGCTTGCATGTTCTGCAAATTCGGCCGCTGCTTGAGAAGCAGAGGTAGCATCCTTAAATTTTATGTTCCAATTCTGCTTGCCAACAGATAAATTAACATTACCATCTCCAAGAAATGCTTGCCCATGTTCCAACCTTTCATCCTTAAAACCTAAGTGGCATGAACCACCATCATCAACACAATATTGCCTTGAAAGTTCTGCAACAGCTCTTGTAGGTAGGCTTGCATGTTCTGCAAACTAAAATCGCTACTTGAGCAGCAGAGGTAGCATCCTTAAATTTAATGTTCCAATTCTGCCTGCCAACAGAACAATTACCATTACCATCTCAAGGAAATGATTACCCATGTTCCAACCTTTCATCCTTGAAAACTAAGTGGCATGAACCACCATCATCAACAAAATTTTGCCTTGAATGTTCTACAACAACTCTGGCAGCTAGGCTTGGATCTTCTGCAAACTCAGCCGCTGCCTGAGAAGTAGAGGTACATTACTTCAATTTCATGTTCCAATTCTGCCTGCCAATATAAAATTTACCATCTCAAAGAAATGATTTCCCATGTTCCAACCTTTCATTCTTGAAACCTAAGTGGCATGAACCACCATCATCAACAAAATATTGCCTTGAAAGTTCTCCAACAGCTCTGGCAGCTAGGCTTGCATGTTCCCCAAACTCAGCCGCTGCTTTAGCAGTAGAGGTAGCATCCTTAAATTTCATGTTCCAATTCTGCCTGCCAATAGAACAATTACCATAACCATCTCCAAAAAATGATTGCATATGTTCCAACCTTTTATCCTTGAAACCTAAGAGGCATGAACCATCATCATCCACACAATATTGCGTTAAAAGTTCTACAAAAGCTATGGCAGCTAGGCTTGCATGTTTTGCAAACTCAGCCGCTGCTTGAGCAGCACAGGTAGCATCCTTAAATTTCATGTTCCAATTCTACCTGCCAATAGAAAATTTACCATCTCCAGGAAATGATTGCCCATGTTCCAACCTTTTATCCTTGAAATCTAAGTGGTGTGAACCATCATCATCAACACAATATTTCCTTGAAAGTTCTACCACAGCTCTGGCAGCTAGGCTTGCATGTTCTGCAAACTCAGCCGCTGCTTGAGTAGCAGAGGTAGCATCCTTAAATTTTATGTTCCAATTCTACTTGCCGAAAAAACAATTACCATTACCATCTCCAAGGAAATGATTGCCCATGTTCCAACCTTTCATCCGTGAAACGTAAGTGGCATGAACCACCATCATCAACATAATATTGCCTTGAAAGTTCTACAGGAACTCTGTCAGTTAGGCTTGCATGTTCTGCAAACTCAGGCGCTGCTTGAGAAGCAGAGGTAGCATCCTTAAATTTTATGTTCCAATTCTGCTTGCCAACAGATAAATTAACATTACCATCTCTAGGAAATGCTTGCCCATGTTCCAACCTTCATCCTTAAAACCTAAGTGGCATGAACCACATTCATCAACACAATATTGCATTGAATGTTCTGCAACAACTCTTGTAGCTAGGCTTGCATGTTCTGCAAACTTAGTCGCTACTTGAACAGCAGAGGTACCATCCTTAAATTTCATGTTCCAATTCTTCTTGCCAATCGAAAAATTACCATCTCAAGGAAATGATTGCCCATGTTCCAACTTTTCATTCTTGAAAACTAAGTGGCATGAACCACCATCATCAACACAATATTGCCTTGAAAGTTCTACAACAGCTCTGGCAGCTAGGCTTGCATGTTCTGCAAACTAAGCCGCTGCTTGAGTAGCAGAGGTAGCATCCTTAAATTTTATGTTCCAATTCTACCTGCCAACAAAAAGATTACCATTACCATCTCTAAGAAATGATTGCCCATGTTCCGACCTTTCATTCTTGAAACCTAAGTGGCATGAACCACCACCATCAACACAATATTGCCTTGAAAGTTCTACAACAGCTCTTGTAGCTAGGCCGGCATGTTCTGCAAACTTAGTCGCTACTTGAGCAGCAGAGGTAGCATCCTTAAATTTTATGATCCAATTTTGCTTGCCAACAGATAAATTAACATTACCATCTCCAGGAAATACTTGCCCATGTTCCAACCTTTCATCCTTAAAACCTAAGTGGCATGAACCACATTCATCAACACAATATTGTCTTGAATGTTCTGCAACACCTCTTCTAGGTAGGCTTGCATGTTCTCCAAACTCAGCCGTTGCTTAAGCAGCAGAGGTACCATCCTTAAATTTCATGTTCTAATTCTTCTTGCCAACAGAAAAATTACCATTACCATCTCAAGGAAATGATTGCCCATGTTCCAACCTTTCATCCGTGAAACGTAAGTGGCATGAACCACCATCATCAACATAATATTGCCTTGAAAGTTCTACAGGAACTCTGTCAGTTAGGATTGCATGTTCTGCAAACTCAGCCGCTGCTTGAGCAGCAGAGGTAGCATCCTTAAATTTTATGTTCCAATTCTGCTTGCCAACAGATAAATTAACATTACCATCTCCAAGAAATGCTTGCCCATGTTCCAACCTTTCATCCTTAAAACCTAAGTGGCATGAACCACCATCATCAACACAATATTGCCTTGAAAGTTCTGCAACAGCTCTTGTAGGTAGGCTTGCATGTTCTGCAAACTAAAATCGCTACTTGAGCAGCAGAGGTAGCATCCTTAAATTTAATGTTCCAATTCTGCCTGCCAACAGAACAATTACCATTACCATCTCAAGGAAATGATTACCCATGTTCCAACCTTTCATCCTTGAAAACTAAGTGGCATGAACCACCATCATCAACAAAATTTTGCCTTGAATGTTCTACAACAACTCTGGCAGCTAGGCTTGGATCTTCTGCAAACTCAGCCGCTGCCTGAGAAGTAGAGGTACATTACTTCAATTTCATGTTCCAATTCTGCCTGCCAATATAAAATTTACCATCTCAAAGAAATGATTTCCCATGTTCCAACCTTTCATTCTTGAAACCTAAGTGGCATGAACCACCATCATCAACAAAATATTGCCTTGAAAGTTCTCCAACAGCTCTGGCAGCTACGCTTGCATGTTCCCCAAACTCAGCCGCTGCTTGAGCAGTAGAGGTAGCATCCTTAAATTTCATGTTCCAATTCTGCCTGCCAATAGAACAATTACCATAACCATCTCCAAAAAATGATTGCCTATGTTCCAACCTTTTATCCTTGAAACCTAAGAGGCATGAACCATCATCATCCACACAATATTGCCTTGAAAGTTCTACAAAAGCTGTGGCAGCTAGGCTTGCATGTTTTGCAAACTCAGCCGCTGCTTGAGCAGCACAGGTAGCATCCTTAAATTTCATGTTCCAATTCTACCTGCCAATAGAAAATTTACCATCTCCAGGAAATGATTGCCCATGTTCCAACCTTTTATCCTTGAAATCTAAGTGGTGTGAACCATCATCATCAACACAATATTTCCTTGAAAGTTCTACCACAGCTCTGGCAGCTAGGCTTGCATGTTCTGCAAACTCAGCCGCTGCTTGAGTAGCAGAGGTAGCATCCTTTAATTTTATGTTCCAATTCTACTTGCCAAAAAAACAATTACCATTACCATCTCCAAGGAAATGATTGCCCATGTTCCAACCTTTCATCCGTGAAACGTAAGTGGCATGAACCACCATCATCAACATAATATTGCCTTGAAAGTTCTACAGGAACTCTGTCAGTTAGGCTTGCATGTTCTGCAAACTCAGGCGCTGCTTGAGAAGCAGAGGTAGCATCCTTAAATTTTATGTTCCAATTCTGCTTGCCAACAGATAAATTAACATTACCATCTCCAGGAAATGCTTGCCCATGTTCCAACCTTTCATCCTTAAAACCTAAGTGGCATGAACCACCATCATCAACACAATATTGCCTTGAAAGTTCTGCAACAGCTCTTGTAGGTAGGCTTGCATGTTCTGCAAACTAAAATCGCTACTTGAGCAGCAGAGGTAGCATCCTTAAATTTAATGTTCCAATTCTTCCTGCCAACAGAACAATTACCATTACCATCTCAAGGAAATGATTACCCATGTTCCAACCTTTCATCCTTGAAACCTAAGTGGCATGAACCACCATCATCAACAAAATATTGCCTTGAAAGTTCTACAACAGCTCTTGTAGCTAGGCCGGCATGTTCTGCAAACTTAGTCGCTACTTGAGCAGCAGTGGTAGCATCCTTAAATTTCATGTTCCAATACTGCCTGCCAACAGAAAAATTACCATTACCATCTCAAGGAAATGATTGCCCATGTTCCAACCTTTCATCCGTGAAACGTAAGTGGCATGAACCACCATCATCAACATAATATTACCTTGAAAGTTCTACAGGAACTCTGTCAGTTAGGATTGCATGTTCTGCAAACTCAGCCGCTGCTTGAGCAGCAGAGGTAGCATCCTTAAATTTTATGTTCCAATTCTGCTTGCCAACAGATAAATTAACATTACCATCTCTAGGAAATGCTTGCCCATGTTCCAACCTTCATCCTTAAAACCTAAGTGGCATGAACCACATTCATCAACACAATATTGCATTGAAAGTTCTGCAACAACTCTTGTAGCTAGGCTTGCATGTTCTGCAAACTTAGTCGCTACTTGAACAGTAGAGGTACCATCCTTAAATTTCATGTTCCAATTCTTCTTGCCAACCGAAAAATTACCATCTCAAGGAAATGATTGCCCATGTTCCAACCTTTCATTCTTGAAAACTAAGTGGCATGAACCACCATCATCAACACAATATTGCCTTGAAAGTTCTACAACAGCTCTGGCAGCTAGGCTTGCATGTTCTGCAAACTCAGCCGCTGCTTGAGTAGCAGAGGTAGCATCCTTAAATTTTATGTTCCAATTCTACCTGCCAACAAAAAGATTACCATTACCATCTCTAAGAAATGATTGCCCATGTTCCGACCTTTCATTCTTGAAACCTAAGTGGCATGAACCACCATCATCAACACAATATTGCCTTGAAAGTTCTACAACAGCTCTTGTAGCTAGGCCGGCATGTTCTGCAAACTTAGTCGCTACTTGAGCAGCAGAGGTAGCATCCTTAAATTTTATGTTCCAATACTGCCTGCCAACAGAAAAATTACCATTACCATCTCAAGGAAATGATTGCCCATGTTCCAACCTTTCATCCTTGAAACCTAAGTGGCATTAACCACCATCATCAACATAATATTGCCTTGAAAGTTCTGCAGGAACTCTGGCAGCTAGGCTTGCATGTTCTGCAAACTCAGCCGCTGCTTGAGTAGCAGAGGTAGCATCCTAAAATTTTATGTTCCAATTCTACCTGCCAACAAAAAGATTACCATTACCATCTCTAAGAAATGATTGCCCATGTTCCGACCTTTCATTCTTGAAACCCAAGTGGCATGAACCACCATCATCAACACAATATTGCCTTGAAAGTTCTGCAACAGATCTTGTAGCTAGCCTTGCATGTTCTGCAAACTCAGTCGCTACTTGAGCAGTAGAGGTAGCATCCTTAAATTTCATGTTCCAATTCTGCATGCCAACAGAACAATTACCATTACCATCTCAAGGAAATGATTGCCCATATTCCAACCTTTCATCCTTGAAAACTAAGTGGCATGAACCACCATCATCAACACAATATTGCCTTGAAAGTTCTACAACAACTCTGGCAGCTAGGCTTGGATGTTCTACAAACTCAGCCGCTGCCTGAGCAGCAGAGGTACATTCCTTAAATTTCATGTTCCAATTCTACCTGCCAATATAAAATTTACCATCTCAAAGAAATGATTTCCCACGTTCCAACCTTTCATCATTGAAACCAAAGTGGCATGAACTACCATCATCAACAAAATATTGCCTTGAAAGTTCTCCAACAGCTCTGGCAGCTAGGCTTGCATGTTCTCCAAACTCAGCCGCTGCTTGAGCAGCAGAGGTAGCATCCTTAAATTTCATGTTCTAATTCTACCTGCCAATAGAAAATTTACCATCTCCATGAAATGATTGCCCATGTTCCAACCTTTTATCCTTGAAACCTAAGTGGCATGAACCATCATCATCAACACAATATTTCCTTGAAAATTCTACAACAGCTCTGGCAACTAGGCTTGCATATTCTGCAAACACAGCCGCTGCTTGAGTAGCAGAGGTAGCATCCTTAAATTTTATGTTCCAATTCTACCTGCCAACAAAAAAATTACCATTACCATATCCAAGAAATGATTGCCCATGTTCCGACCTTTCATTCTTGAAACCTAAGTGGCATGAACCACCATCATTAACACAATATTGCCTTGAAAGATCTACAACAGCTCTTGTAGCTAGGCCGGCATGTTCTGCAAACTTAGTCGCTACTTGAGCAGCAGAGGTAGCATCCTTAAATTTCATGTTCTAATACTGCCTGCCAACAGAAAAATTACCATTACCATCTCAAATAAATGATTGCCCATGTTCCAACCTTTCATCCGCGAAACCTATGTGGCATGAACCACCATCATCAACATAATATTGCCTTGAAAGTTCAACAGGAACTCTGTCAGTTAGGCGTGCATGTTCTGCAAACTCAGCCGCTGCTTGAGCAGCAGAGGTAGCATCCTTAAATTTTATGTTCCAATTCTGCTTGCCAACAGATAAATTAACATTACCATCTCCAGGAAATGCTTGCCCATGTTCCAACCTTTCATCCTTAAAACCTAAGTGGCATGAACCACATTCATCAACACAATATTGTCTTGAATGTTCTGCAACACCTCTTGTAGGTAGGCTTGCATGTTCTCTAAACTCAGCCGCTGCTTGAGCAGCAGAGGTAGCATCCTTAAATTTTATGTTCCAATTTTGCTTGCCAACAGATAAATGAACATTACCATCTCCAAGAAATGCTTGCCCATGTTCCAACCTTTCATCCTTAAAACCTAAGTGGCTTGAACCACATTCATCAACACAATATTGCATTGAAAGTTCTACAACAACTCTTGTAGCTAGGCTTGAATTTTCTGCAAACTTAGTCGCTACTTGAACAGCAGAGGTACCATCCTTAAATTTCATGTTCCAATTCTTCTTGCCAACAGAAAAATTACCATTACCATCTCAAGGAAATGATTGCCCATGTTCCAACCTTTCATCCTTGAAAACTAAGTGGCATGAACCACCATCATCAACACAAAATTGCCTTGAAAGTTCTACAACAGCTCTGGCAGCTAGGCTTGCATGTTCTACAAACTTAGCTGCTGCTTGAGTAGCAGAGGTAGCATCCTTAAATTTTATGTTCCAATTCTACATGCCAACAAAAAAATTACCATTACCATCTCTAAGAAATGATTGCCCATGTTCCGACCTTTCATTCTTGAAACCTAAGTGGCATGAACCACCATCATCAACACAATATTACCTTGAAAGTTCTAAAACAACTCTTGTAGCCAGGCCGGAATGTTCTGCAAACTTAGTCGCTACTTGAGCAGCAGAGGTAGCATCCTTAAATTTCATGTTCAAATACTGCCTGCCAACAGAAAAATTACCATTACCATCTCAAGGAAATGGTTGCCCATGTTCCAACCTTTCATCCGTGAAACGTAAGTGGCATGAACCACCATCATCAACATAATATTGCCTTGAAAGTTCTACAGGAACTCTGTCAGTTAGGCTTGCATGTTCTGCAAACTCAGCCGCTGCTTGAGCAGCAGAGGTAGCATCCTTAAATTTTATGTTCCAATTTTGCTTGCCAACAGATAAATTAACTTTACCATCTCTAGGAAATGCTTGCCCATGTTCCAACCTTTCATCCTTAAAACCTAAGTGGCATGAACCACATTCATCAACACAATATTGCATTGAAAGTTCTGCAACAACTCTTGTAGCTAGGCT
This sequence comes from Nicotiana tomentosiformis, assembly GCF_000390325.3. NCBI lineage: Eukaryota > Viridiplantae > Streptophyta > Magnoliopsida > Solanales > Solanaceae > Nicotiana > Nicotiana tomentosiformis. The sequence continues at coordinate 18,744 of NW_027174891.1, forward strand.
TGCATGTTCTGCAAACTTAGTCGCTACTTGAACAGCAGAGGTACCATCCTTAAATTTCATGTTCCAATTATTCTTGCCAACAGAAAAATTACCATCTCAAGGAAATGATTGCCCATGTTCCAACCTTTCATTCTTGAAAACTAAGTGGCATGAACCACCATCATCAACACAATATTGCCTTGAAAGTTCTACAACAACTCTGGCAGCTAGGCTTGGATGTTCTGCAAACTCAGCTACTGCCTGAGCAGTAGAGGTACATTCCTTAAATTTCATGTTCCAATTCTACCTGCCAATATAAAATTTACCATCTCAAAGAAATGATTTCCCATGTTCCAACCTTTCATCCTTGAAACCTAAGTGGCATGAACCACCATCATCAACAAAATATTGCCTTGAAAGTTCTCCAACAGCTCTGGCAGCTAGGCTTGCATGTTCTCCAAACTCAGCCGCGTCTTGCGCAGCAGAGGTAGCATCCTTAAATTTCATGTTCCAATTCTACCTGCCAATAGAAAATTTACCATCTCCAGGAAATGATTTCCCATGTTCCAACCTTTTATCCTTGAAACCTAAGTGGCGTGAACCATCATCATCAACACAATATTGCCTTGAAAGTTCTCCAACAGCTCTGGCAGCTAGGCTTGCATGTTCTCCAAACTCAGCCGCTGCTTGAGCAGCAGAGGTAGCATCCTTAAATTTCATGTTCCAATTCTACTTGCCAATAGAAAATTTACCATCTCCAGGAAATGATTGCCCATGTTCCAACCTTTTATCCTTGAAACCTAAGTGGCGTGAACCATCATCATCAACACAATATTTCCTTGAAAGCTCTACAACAGCTCTGGCAACTAGGCTTGCATATTCTGCAAACTCAGCCGCTGCTTGAGTAGCAGAGGTAGCATCCTTAAATTTTATGTTCCAATTCTACCTGCCAACAAAACAATTACAATTACCATCTCCAAGAAATGATTGCCCATGTTCCGACCTTTCATTCTTGAAACCTAAGTGGCATGAACCACCATCATCAACACAATATTGCCTTGAAAGATCTACAACAGCTCTTGTAGCTAGGCCGGCATGTTCTTCAAACTTAGTCGCTACTTGAGCATCAGAGGTAGCATCCTTAAATTTCATGTTCTAATACTGCCTGCCAACAGAAAAATTACCTTTACCATCTCAAGGAAATGATTGCCCATGTTCCAACCTTTCATCCTTGAAACCTAAGTGGCATGAACCACCATCATCAACATAATATTGCCTTGAAAGTTCTACAGGAACTCTGTCAGTTAGGCCTGCATATTCTGCAAACTCAGCCGCTGCTTGAGCAGCAGAGGTAGCATCCTTCAATTTTATGTTCCAATTCTGCTTGCCAACAGATAAATTAACATTACCATCTCCAGGAAATGCTTGCCCATGTTCCAACCTTTCATCCTTAAAACCTAAGTGGCATGAACCATATTCATCAACACAATATTGTCTTGAATGTTCTGCAACACCTCTTGTAGGTAGGCTTGCATGTTCTCCAAACTCAGCCGCTGCTTGAGCAGCAGAGGTAGCATCCTTAAATTTTATGTTCCAATTCTGCTTGCCAACAGATAAATAAACATTACCATCTCCAGGAAATGCTTGCCCATGTTCCAACCTTTCATCCTTAAAACCTAAGTGGCATGAACCACATTCATCAGCACAATATTGCATTGAAAGTTCTGCAACAACTCTTGTAGCTAGGCTTGCAAGTTCTGCAAACTTAGTCGCTACTTGAACAGCAGAGGTACCATCCTTAAATTTCATGTTCCAATTCTTCTTGCCAACAGAAAAATTACCATTATCATCTCAAGGAAATGATTGCCCATGTTCCAACCTTTCATCATTGAAAACTAAGTGGCATGAACCACCATCATCAACACAAAATTGCCTTGAAAGTTCTACAACAGCTCTGGCTGCTAGGCTTGCATGTTCTGCAAACTCAGCCGCTGCTTGAGTAGCAGAGGTAGCATCCTTAAATTTTATGTTCCAATTCTACATGCCAACAAAAAAATTACCATTACCATCTCTAAGAAATGATTGCTCATGTTCCGACCTTTCATTCTTGAAACCCAAGTGGCATGAACCACCATCATCAACACAATATTGCCTTGAAAGTTCTACAACAGCTCTTGTAGCTAGGCCGGCATGTTCTGCAAACTTAGTCGCTACTTGAGCAGCAGAGGTAGCATCCTTAAATTTCATGTTCCAATACTGCCTGCCAACAGAAAAATTACCATTACCATCTCCAGAAAATGATTGCCCATGTTCCAACCTTTCATCCTTGAAACCTAAGTGGCATGAACCACCATCATCATCACAATATTGCCTTTAAAGTTCTACAACAGCTCTGGCAGCTAGGTTTGCATGTTCTGCAAACTCAGCCGTTGCTTGAGCAGCAGAGGTAGTATCCTTAAATTTCATGTTCCAATTCTGCTTGCCAACAGATAAATTAACATTACCATCTCCAGGAAATGATTGCCCATGTTCCAACCTTTCATCCTTAAAACCTAAGTGGCATGAACCACCATCATCAACACAATATTGCCTTGAAAGTTCTGCAACAGATCTTGTAGCTAGGCTTGCATGTTCTGCAAACTCAGTTGCTACTTGAGCAGCAGAGGTAGCATCCTTAAATTTCATGTTCCAATTCTGCATGCCAACAGAACAATTACCATTACCATCTCAAGGAAATGATTGCCCATATTCCAACCTTTCATCCTTGAAAACTAAGTGGCATGAACCACCATCATCAACACAATATTGCCTTGAAAGTTCTACAACAGCTCTGGCAGCTAGGCTTGCATGTTCTCCAAACTCAGCCGCTGCTTGAGCAGCAATGGTAGCATCCTTAAATTTCATGTTCCAATTCTACCTGCCAATAGAAAATTTACCATCTCCAGGAAATGATTGCCCATGTTCCAACCTTTTATCCTTGAAAGCTAAGTGGCGTGAACCATCATCATCAACACAATATTTCCTTGAAAGTTCTACAACAGCTCTGGCAACTAGGCTTGCATATTCTGCAAACTCAGCCGCTGCTTGAGTAGTAGAGGTAGCATCCTTAAATTTTATGTTCCAATTCTACCTGCCAACAAAACAATTACCATTACCATCTCCAAGAAATGATTGCCCATGTTTCGACCTTTCATTCTTGAAACCTAAGTGGCATGAACCACCATCATCAACACAATATTACCTTGAAAGATCTACAACAGCTCTTGTAGCTAGGCCGGCATGTTTTACAAACTTAGTCGCTACTTGAGCAGCAGAGGTAGCATCCTTAAATTTCATGTTCTAACACTGCCTGCCAACAGAAAAATTACCATTACCATCTCAAGGAAATGATTGCCCATGTTCCAACCTTTCATCCGTGAAACCTAAGTGGCATGAACCACCATCAACAACATAATATTGCCTTGAAAGTTCTACAGGAACTCTGTCAGTTAGGCCTGCATGTTCTGCAAACTTAGCCGCTGCTTGAGCAGTAGAGGTAGCATCCTTAAATTTTATGTTCCAATTCTGCTTGCCAACAGATAAATTAACATTACCATCTCCAGGAAATGCTTGCCCATGTTCCAACCTTTCATCCTTAAAACCTAAGTGGCATGAACCATATTCATCAACACAATATTGTCTTGAATGTTCTGCAATACCTCTTGTAGGTAGGCTTGCATGTTCTCCAAACTCAGCCACTGCTTGAGCAGCAGAGGTAGCATCCTTAAATTTTATGTTCCAATTCTGCTTGCCAACAGATAAATAAACATTACCATCTCCAGGAAATGCTTGCCCATGTTCCAACCTTTCATCCTTAAAACCTAAGTGGCATGAACCACATTCATCAACACAATATTGCATTGAAAGTTCTGCAACAACTCTTGTAGCTAGGCTTGCATGTTCTGCAAACTTAGTCGCTACTTGAACAACAGAGGTACCATCCTTAAATTTCATGTTCCAATACTGCCTGCCAATAGAAAAATTACCATTACCATCTCAAGGAAATGATTGCCCATGTTCCAACCTTTCATCATTGAAAACTAAGTGGCATGAACCACGATCATCAACACAAAATTGCCTTGAAAGTTCTACAACAGCTCTGGCAGCTAGGCTTGCATGTTCTGCAAACTCAGCCGCTGCTTGAGTAGCAGAGGTAGCATCCTTAAATTTTATGTTCCAATTCTACATGCCAACAAAAAAATTACCATTACCATCTCTAAGAAATGATAGCCCATGTTCCGACCTTTCATTCTTGAAACCTAAGTGGCATGAACCACCATCATCAACACAATATTGCCTTGAAAGTTCTACAACAACTCTGGCAGCTAGGCTTGGATGTTCTGCAAACTCAGCTACTGCCTGAGCAGTAGAGGTACATTCCTTAAATTTCATGTTCCAATTCTGCCTGCCAATATAAAATTTACCATCTCAAAGAAATGATTTCCCATGTTCCAACCTTTCATCCTTGAAACCAAAGTGGCATGAACCACCATCATCAACAAAATATTGCCTTGAAAGTTCTCCAACAGCTCTGGCAGCTAGGCTTGCATGTTCTCCAAACTCAGCCGCTGCTTGAGCAGCAGAGGTAGCATCCTTAAATTTCATGTTCCAATTCTACCTGCCAATAGAAAATTTACCATCTCCAGGAAATGATTTCCCATGTTCCAACCTTTTATCCTTGAAACCTAAGTGGCGTGAACCATCATCATCAACACAATATTGCCTTGAAAGTTCTCCAACAGCTCTGGCAGCTAGGCTTGCATGTTCTCCAAACTCAGCCGCTGCTTGAGCAGCAGAGGTAGCATCCTTAAATTTCATGTTCCAATTCTACCTGCCAATAGAAAATTTACCATCTCCAGGAAATGATTGCCCATGTTCCAACCTTTTATCCTTGAAACCTAAGTGGCGTGAACCATCATCATCAACACAATATTTCCTTGAAAGTTCTACAACAGCTCTGGCAACTAGGCTTGTATATTCTGCAAACTCAGCCGCTGCTTGAGTAGCAGAGGTAGCATCCTTAAATTTTATGTTCCAATTCTACCTGCCAACAAAACAATTACAATTACCATCTCCAAGAAATGATTGCCCATGTTCCGACCTTTCATTCTTGAAACCTAAGTGGCATGAACCACCATCATCAACATAATATTGCCTTGAAAGATCTACAACAGCTCTTGTAGCTAGGCCGGCATGTTCTACAAACTTAGTCGCTACTTGAGCAGCAGAGGTAGCATCCTTAAATTTCATGTTCTAATACTGCCTGCCAACAGAAAAATTACCATTACCATCTCAAGGAAATGATTGCCCATGTTCCAACCTTTCATCCGTGAAACCTAAGTGGCATGAACCACCATCATTAACATAATATTGCCTTGAAAGTTCTACAGGAACTCTGTCAGTTAGGCCTGCATATTTTGCAAACTCAGCCGCTGCTTGAGCAGCAGACGTAGCATCCTTAAATTTTATGTTCCAATTCTGCTTGCCAACAGATAAATTAACATTACCATCTCCAGGAAATGCTTGCCCATGTTCCAACCTTTCATCCTTAAAGCCTAAGTGGCATGAACCATATTTATCAACACAATATTGTCTTGAATGTTCTGCAACACCTCTTGTAGGTAGGCTTGCATGTTCTCCAAACTCAGCCGCTGCTTGAGCAGCAGAGGTAGCATCCTTAAATTTTATGTTCCAATTCTGCTTGCCAACAGATAAATAAACATTACCATCTCCAGGAAATGCTTGCCCATGTTCCAACCTTTCATCCTTAAAACCTAAGTGGCATGAACCACATTCATCAACACAATATTGCATTGAAAGTTCTGCAACAACTCTTGTAGCTAGGCTTGCATGTTCTGCAAACTTAGTCGCTACTTGAACAGCAGAGGTACCATCCTTAAATTTCATGTTCCAATTCTTCTTGCCAACAGAAAAATTACCATTACCATCTCAAGGAAATGATTGCCCATGTTCCAACCTTTCATCATTGAAAACTAAGTGGCATGAACCACCATCATCAACACAAAATTGCCTTGAAAGTTCTACAACAGCTCTGGTAGCTAGGCTTGCATGTTCTGCAAACTCAGCTGCTGCTTGAGTAGCAGAGGTAGCATCCTTAAATTTTATGTGCCAATTCTACATGCCAACAAAAAAATTACCATTACCATCTCTAAGAAATGATTGCCCATGTTCCGACCTTTCATTCTTGAAACCCAAGTGGCATGAACAACCATCATCAACACAATATTGCCTTGAAAGTTCTACAACAGCTCTTGTAGCTAGGCCGGCATGTTCTGCAAACTTAGTCGCTACTTGAGCAGCAGAGGTAGCATCCTTAAATTTCATGTTCCAATACTGCCTGCCAACAGAAAAATTACCATTACCATCTCAAGGAAATGATTGCCCATGTTCCAACCTTTCATCCTTGAAACCTAAGTGGCATGAACCACCATCATCAACATAATATTGCCTTGAAAGTTCTACAGGAACTCTATCAGCTAGGCTTGCATGTTTTGCAAACTCAGCCGCTGCTTGAGCAGCAGAGGTAGCATCCTTAAATTTTATGTTCCAATTCTGCTTGCCAACAGATAAATTAACATGACCATCTCCAGGAAATGCTTGCCCATGTTCCAACCTTTCATCCTTAAAACCTAAGTGGCATGAACCACCATCATCAACACAATATTGCCTTGAAAGTTCTGCAACAGATCTTGTAGCTAGGCTTGCATGTTCTGCAAACTCAGTTGCTACTTGAGCAGCAGAGGTAGCATCCTTAAATTTCATGTTCCAATTCTGCATGCCAACAGAACAATTACCATTACCATCTCAAGGAAATGATTGCCCATATTCCAACCTTTCATCCTTGAAAACTAAGTGGCATGAACCACCATCATCAACACAATATTGCCTTGAAAGTTCTACAACAGCTCTGGCAGCTAGGCTTGCATGTTCTCCAAACTCAGCCGCTGCTTGAGCAGCAGTGGTAGCATCCTTAAATTTCATGTTCCAATTCTACCTGCCAATAGAAAATTTACCATCTCCAGGAAATGATTGCCCATGTTCCAACCTTTTATCCTTGAAACCTAAGTGGCGTGAACCATCATCATCAACACAATATTTCCTTGAAAGTTCTACAACAGCTCTGGCAACTAGGCTTGCATATTCTGCAAACTCAGCCGCTGCTTGAGTAGCAGAGGTAGCATCCTTAAATTTTATGTTCCAATTCTACCTGCCAACAAAACAATTACCATTACCATCTCTAAGAAATGATTGCCCATGTTCCGACCTTTCATTCTTGAAACCTAAGTGGCATGAACCACCATCATCAACACAATATTACCTTGAAAGATCTACAACAGCTCTTGTAGCTAGGCCGGCATGTTTTTCAAACTTAGTCGCTACTTGAGCAGCAGAGGTAGCATCCTTAAATTTCATGTTCTAATACTGCCTGCCAACAGAAAAATTACCATTACCATCTCAAGGAAATGATTGCCCATGTTCCAACCTTTCATCCGTGAAACCTAAGTGGCATGAACCACCATCATCAACATAATATTGCCTTGAAAGTTCTACAGGAACTCTGTCAGTTAGGCCTGCATGTTCTGCAAACTTAGCCGCTGCTTGAGCAGTAGAGGTAGCATCCTTAAATTTTATGTTCCAATTCAGCTTGCCAACAGATAAATTAACATTACCATCTCCAGGAAATGCTTGCCCATGTTCCAACCTTTCATCCTTAAAACCTAAGTGGCATGAACCATATTCATCAACACAATATTGTCTTGAATGTTCTGCAATACCTCTTGTAGGTAGGCTTGCATGTTCTCCAAACTCAGCCACTGCTTGAGCAGCAGAGGTAGCATCCTTAAATTTTATGTTCCAATTCTGCTTGCCAACAGATAAATAAACATTACCATCTCCAGGAAATGATTGCCCATGTTCCAAACTTTCATCCTTAAAACCTAAGTGGCATGAACCAGATTCATCAACACAATATTGCATTGAAAGTTCTGCAACAACTCTTGTAGCTAGGCTTGCATGTTCTGCAAACTTAGTCGCTAGTTGAACAACAGAGGTACCATCCTTAAATTTCATGTTCCAATTCTTCTTGCCAACAGAAAAATTACCATTACCATCTCAAGGAAATGATTGCCCATGTTCCAACCTTTCATCATTGAAAACTAAGTGGCATGAACCACCATCATCAACACAAAATTGCCTTGAAAGTTCTACAACAGCTCTGGCAGCTAGGCTTGCATGTTCTGCAAACTCAGCCGCTGCTTGAGTAGCAGAGGTAGCATCCTTAAATTTTATATTCCAATTCTACATGCCAACAAAAAAATTACCATTACCATCTCTAAGAAATGATAGCCCATGTTCCGACCTTTCATTCTTGAAACCTAAGTGGCATGAACCACCATCATCAACACAATATTGCCTTGAAAGTTCTACAACAGCTCTTGTAGCTAGGCCGGCATGTTCTGCAAACTTAGTCGCTACTTGAGCAGCAGAGGTAGCATCCTTAAATTTCATGTTCCAATACTGCCTACCAACAGAAAAATTACCATTACCATCTCAAGGAAATGATTACCCATGTTCCAACCTTTCATCCTTGAAACCTAAGTGGCATGAACCACCATCATCAACATAATATTGCCTTGAAAGTTCTATAGGAACTCTATCAGCTAGGCTTGCATGTTTTGCTAACTCAGCCGCTGCTTGAGCAGCAGAGGTAGCATCCTTAAATTTTATGTTCCAATTCTACTTGCCAACAGATAAATTAACATTACCATCTCCAGGAAATGCTTGCCCATGTTCCAACCTTTCATCCTTAAAACCTAAGTGGTATGAACCACCATCATCAACACAATATTGCCTTGAAAGTTCTGCAACAGATCTTGTAGCTAGGCTTGCATGTTCTGCAAACTCAGTTGCTACTTGAGCAGCAGAGGTAGCATCCTTAAATTTCATGTTCCAATTCTGCATGCCAACAGAACAATTACCATTACCATCTCAAGGAAATTATTGCCTATATTCCAACCTTTCATCCTTGAAAACTAAGTGGCATGAACCACCATCATAAACACAATATTGCCTTGAAAGTTCTACAACAACTCTGGCAGCTAGGCTTGGATGTTCTGCAAACTCAGCCGCTGCCTGAGTAGCAGAGGTACATTCCTTAAATTTCATGTTCCAATTCTGCATGCCAATATAAAATTTACCATCTCAAAGAAATGATTTCCCATGTTCCAACCTTTCATCCTTGAAACCAAAGTGGCATGAACCACTATCATCAACAAAATATTGCCTTGAAAGTTCTACAACAGCTCTGGCAACTAGGCTTGCATGTTCTGCAAACTCAGCCGCTGCTTGAGTAGCAGAGGTAGCATCCTTAAATTTTATGATCCAATTCTACCTGCCGACAAAAGAATTACCACTACCATCTCCAAGAAATGTTTTTCCATGTTTCGACCTTTCATTCTTGAAACCTAAGTGGCATGAACCACCATCATCAACATAATATTTCCTTGAAAGATCTACAACAGCTCTTGTAGCTAGGTCGGCATGTTCTGCAAACTTAGTCGCTACTTGAGCAGCAGAGGTAGCATCCTTAAATTTCATGTTCCAATACTGCCTGCCAACAGAAAAATTACCATTACCATCTCAAGGAAATGATTGCCCATGTTCCAACCATTCATCCGTGAAACCTAAGTGGCATGAACCACCATCATCAACATAATATTGCCTTGAAAGTTCTACAGGAACTCTGTCAGTTAGGCTTGCATGTTCTGCAAACTCAGCCGCTGCTTGAGCAGCAGAGGTAGCATCCTTAAATTTTATGTTCCAATTCTGCTTGCCAACAGATAAATTAACATTACTATCTCCAAGAAATGCTTGCCCATGTTCCAACCTTTCATCCTTAAAACCTAAGTGGCATGAACCACATTCATCAACACAATATTGTCTTGAATGTTCTACAACAGCTCTGGCAGCTAGGCTTGCATGTTTTGCAAACTCAGCCGCTGCATGAGAAGCAGAGGTAGCATCCTTAAATTTAATGTTCCAATTCGGCCTGCCAATAGAAACTTTACCATTTCCAGGAAATGCTTGCCCATGTTCCAACCTTTTATCCTTGAAACCTAAGTGGCATGAACCACCATCATCAACACAATATTGCCTTGAAAGTTCTATAACAACTCTGGCAGCTAGGCTTGCATGTTCTCCAAACTCAGCCGCTGCTTGAGCAGCAGAGGAAGCATCCTTAAATTTCATGTTCCAATACTGCCTGCCAACAGAAAAATTACCATTACCATCTCAAGGAAATGATTGCCCATGTTCCAACCTTTCATCGTTGAACACTAAGTGGCATGAACCACCATCATCAACATAATATTGCCTTGAAAGTTCTCCAATAGCTCTGGCAGCTAGGCTTGCATGTTCTGCAAACTCAGCCTCTACTTGAGCAGCAGAGGTAACATCCTTAAATTTTATGTTCCAATTCTGCCTACCAATAGAAAAATTACCATTACCATCTCCAGGAGATGATTGCCCATGTTCCAACCTTTCATCATTGAAACTTAAGTGGCATTAACCACTATCATCAACAAAATATTGCCTTGAAAGTTCTACAACTGCTCTTGCAGCTTGGCTTAGATGTTTTACAAACTCAGCCGCTGCTTGAGCAGCAAAGGTAGCATCCTTAAATTTAATGTTCCAATTCTGCCTGCCAATAGAAAATTTATCATTTCTAGGAAATAATTGCCCATGTTCCAACCTTTCATCCTTGAAACCTAAGCGGCATGAACCACTATCATCAACACAATATTGTCTTGAAACTTCTACAACAGCTCTGGCAGCTAGGCTTGCATGTTCTGCAAGCTCAGTCGCTGCTTGAGCAGCAAAGGTAATATCCTTAAATTTCATGTTCCAATTCTGCTTGCAAACAGAAATATTACCATTACCATCTCTAGGAAATGCTTGCCCATGTTCCAACCTTTCATCCTTGAAACCTAAGTGGCATGAACCACCATTATCAACACAATATTGCCTTGAAAGTTGTACAACAACTCTGGCAGCTAGGCTTGCATGTTCTCCAAACTCAGCCGCTGCTTGAGCAGCTGAGGTAGCATCCTTAAATTTCATGTTCCAATACTGCCTGCCAACTGAAAAATTACCATTACCATCTCAATGATATGATTGCCCATGTTCCAACCTTTAATCCTTGAAAACTAAGTGGCATGAACCACCATCATCAACACAATATTGCCTTGAAAGTTCTACAATAGCTCTGGGAGCTAGGCTTGCGTGTTCTACAAACTCAATCGCTACTTGAGCAGCAGAGGTACCATTGTTAAATTTCATTTTCCAATTCTGCCTGCCAATAGAAAAATTACCATTACCATCTCCAGGAAATGATTGCCCATGTTCCAACCTTTCATCCTTGAAACCTAAGTGGCATGAACCACCATCATCAACACAATATTGCCTTGTAATTACTCCAACAGCTCTGGCAGCTAGGCTTACATGTTCTGCAAACTCAGTCGCTGCTTGAGTAGTAGAGGTAACATCCTTAAATTGCATGTTCCAATTCTACCTGCCAACAGAAAAAATACCATTACCATCTCAAGGAAATGATTGCCCATGTTCCAACCTTTTATCCTTGAAACCTAAGTGGCAAGAACCACCATCATCAACACAATATTGCCTTGAAAGTTCTACAATAGCTCTAGCAGCTAGGCTTGCATGTTCTGCAAACTCAGCTGCTGCTTGAGTAGCAGAGGTAGCATCCTTAAATTTCATGTTCTAATTCTACCTGCCAACAGAAAAATTACCATTACCATCTCCAGGAAATGATTGCCCATGTTCCAACCTTTCATCCTTGAAACCTAAGTGGCATGAACCACCATCATCAACAAAATATTGCCAGGAAAGTTCTACACTAGCTCTGGCAGCTAGGCTTGGATGTTTTGCAAGCTCAGCCGCTGCTTGAGCAGCAGAGGTAGCATCCTTAAATTTCATGTTCCAATTGTGCCTGCCAATAGAAAATTTACCATCTCAAGGAAATGATTGCCCATGTTCCAACCTTTTATCCTTGAAACCTAAGTGGCAAGAACCACCATCATCAACACAATATTGCCTTGAAAGTTCTACAACATCTCTGGCAACTAGGCTTGCATGTTCTGCAAACTGAGCCGCTGCTTGAGTAGCAGAGACAACATCCTTAAATTGCATGTTCCAATTCTACCTGACAACAGAAAAAATACCATTACCATTTCCAGGAAATGATTGCCCATGTTCCAACCTTTCATCCTTGAAACCTAAGTGGCATGAACCACCATCATCAACACAATATTGCCTTGAAAGTTCTACAACATCTCTGGTAGCTAGCCTTTCATGTTCTGCAAACTCAGTCGCTACTTGAGCAGCAGAGGTAGCATCCTTAAATTTCATATTCCAATACTTCCTACCAACAAGAAAATTTACCATTACCATCTCAAGGAAATGATTGTCCATGTTCCAACCTTTCATCCTTGAAACCTAAGTGGCAAGAACCCCCATCATCAACACAATATTGCCTTGAAAGTTCTACAACAGCTCTGGCAGCTAGGCTTTCATGTTCTGTAAACTCAGTCACTGCTTGAGCAGCCGAGGTAGCATCCTTAAATTTCATGTTCCAATTATTCTTGCCAACAGAAAAATTACCATAACCATCTCCAGGAAATGCTTGCCCATGTTCCAACCTTTCATTCTTGAAACCTAAGTGGCATGAACCACCATCATCAACACAATATTGCCTTGGAAGTTCTCCAATAGCTCTGGCAGCTAGGCTTGCATGTTCTCCAAACTTAGCCACTGCTTGTGCAGCAGAGGTAGCATCCTTAAATTTCATATTCCAATACTGCCTGCCAACAGAAAAATTACCATTACCATCTCAAGGAAACGATTGCCTATGTTCCAACCTTTCATCCTTGAAACCTAAGCGGCATGAACCACCAACATCAACACAATATTGCCTTGAAAGTTCTACAATAGCTCTGGCAGCTAGGCTTGCATGTTCTCCAAACTCAGCCGCTGCTTGAGCAGCAGAGGTAGCATCCTTAAACTTCATGTTCCGATACTGCCTGCCAACAGAAAAATTACCATTACCATCTCAAGGAAATGATTGCCCATGTTCCAACCTTTCATCCTTGAAAGTAAGTGGCATGAACCACCATCATCAACACAATATTGCCTTAAAAGTTCTACGACAGCGCTGGCAGCTAGGCTTGCCTGCTCTGCAAAATCAGTCGCTACTTGAGCAGCAGAGGTAGCATCCTTAAATTTCATGTTCCAATTATGCCTTCCAATAGAAAAATTACCATCACCATCTCCAGGAAATGATTGCCCATGTTCCAACCTTTCATCATTGAAACCTAAGTGGCATGAACCACCATCATCAACAAAATATTGCCTTGAAAGTTCTACAACAGCTCTGGCAGCTAGGCTTGGATGTTTTGAAAACTCAGCCGCTGCCTGAGCAGCAGAGGTAGCATCCTTAAATTGAATGTTCCAATACTGTCGGCCAATAGAAAATTTACCATTTCCAGGAAACGATTGCCCATGTTCCAACCTTTCATCCTTGAAACCTAAGCTGCATGAACCACCATCATCAACACAATATTGCCTTGAAAGTTCTACAACAGCTCTGGCAGCTAGGCTTGCATGTTCTGCAAACTCAGTCGCTACTTGAGCAGCAGAGGTAATATCCTTAAATTTCATGTTCCAATTCAGCTTGCCAACAGAAATATTACCATTACCATCTCTAGGAAATGCTTTCCCATGTTCCAACCTTTCATCCTTGAAACCTAAGTGGCATGAACCACCATCATCAACACAATATTGCCTTGAAAGTGCTACAACGACTCTGGCAGCTAGGCTTGCATGTTCTCCAAACTCAGCCGCTGCTTGAGCAGCAGAGGTAGCATCCTTAAATTTCATGTTCCAATATTGCCTGCCAACAGAAAAATTACCATTACCATCTCAAGGAAATGATTGCCCATGTTCCAACCTTTCATCCTTGAAAACTAAGTGGCATGAACCACAATCATCAACACATTATTGCCTTGAAAGTTCTCCAACAGCTCTGGCAGCTAGGCTTGCATGTTCTGCAAACTCAGCCTCTACTTGAGCAGCAGAGGTAACATCCTTAAATTTCATGTTCCAATTCTGCCTGCCAATAGAAAAATTACCATTACCATCTCCAGGAAATGATTGCCCATGTTCCAACCTTTCATCCTTGAAACCTAAGTGGCATGAACCATCCTGGTGGTGATGGTGGTTCATGCAACTTAGTTTTCAAGGATGAAAGATTGGAACATGGGCAATCATTTCCTTGAGATGGTAATGGTAATTTTTCAGTTGGCAGGCAGTATTGGAACATGAAATTTAACGATGCTACGTCTGCTGCTCTAGTAGCGAATGAGTTTTTAGAACATGCAAGCCTAGCTGCCAGAGATGTTGGAGAACTTTCAAGGCAATATTGTATTGATGATGGTGGTTTATGCCACTTAGTTTTCAAGGTTGAAAGGTTGGAACATGGGCAATCATTTCCTTGAGATGGTAATGGTAATTTTTCAGTTGGCAGGCAGTATTGGAACATGAAATTTAACGATGCTACGTCTGCTGCTCTAGCAGCGAATGAGTTTTTAGAACATGCAAGCCTAGCTGCCAGAGATGTTGGAGAACTTTCAAGGCAATATTGTGTTGATGATGGTGGTTCATGCCACGTAGGTTTCAAGGACGAAAGGTTGGGACATGGGCAATCATTTCCTAGAGATTGTAATGGTAATTTTTCTGTTGGCAGGCAGTATTGGAACATGAAATTTAAGGATGCTACCTCTGCTGCACAAGCAGCGGTTGAGTTTGGAGAACATGCAAGCCTAGCTGCCAGAGCTGTTGGAGAACTTTCAAGGCAATATTGTGTTGATGATGGTGGTTTATGCCACTTAGTTTTCAAGGTTGAAAGGTTGGAACATGGGCAATCATTTCCTTGAGATGGTAATGGTAATTTTTCTGTTGGTTGGTAGTATTGGAACATGAAATTTAAGGATGCTACCTCTGCTGCATAAGCAGCGGCTGAGTTTGGAGAACATGCAACCTAGCTGCCAGAGCTGTTGGAGAACTTTCAAGGCAATATTGTGTTGATGATGGTGGTTTATGCCACTTAGTTTTCAAGGTTGAAAGGTTGGAACATGGGCAATCATTTCCTTGAGATGGTAATGGTAATTTTTCTGTTGGTAGGTAGTATTGGAACATGAAATTTAAGGATGCTACCTCTGCTGCATAAGCAGCGGCTGAGTTTGGAGAACATGCAAGCTTAGCTGCCAGAGCTGTTGGAGAACTTTCAAGGCAATATTATGTTGATTAGGGTGGTTCACGCCACTTAGGTTTCAAGGATGAAAGGTTGGAACATGGTCAAGCATTTCCTGGAGATTGTTATGGTAATTTTTCTGTTGGCAAGAAGAATTGGAACATGAAATTTAAGGATGCTACCTCTGCTGCTCAAGCAGCGGCTGAGTTTGCAGAACATGCAAGCCTAGCTGCCAGAGCTATTGTAGAACTTTCAAGGCAATATTGTGTTGATGATGGTGGTTCATGCCACTTAGGTTTCAAGGATGAAAGGTTGGAACATGGGCAATCATTTCCTTGAGATGGTAATGGTAAATCTTATTGTTGGTAGGGAGTATTGGAACATGAAATTTAAGGATGCTACCTATGCTTCTCAAGCAGCGGTTGAGTTTGGAGAACATGCAAGCCTAGCTGCCAGAGCTGTTGGAGAACTTTCCAGGCAATATTGTGTTGATGATGGTGGTTCATGCCACTTAGGTTTCAAGGATGAAAGGTTGGAACATGGGCAATCATTTCCTTGAGATGGTAATGGTAAATCTTCTTGTTGGTAGGGAGTATTGGAATATGAAATTTGAGGATGCTACCTATGCTGCTCAAGCAGCGGTTGAGTTTTGAGAACAAGCAAGCCTAGCTGCCAGAGCTATTGGAGAACTTTCAAGGCAATATGATTTTAATGATGGTGGTTCATGCCACTAAGGTTTAAAGGATGAAAGGCTGGAACATGGGCAAGCATTTCCAGGATATGGTATTGGTAATTTTTCTGTTGGCAAAAAGAATTGGAACATGAAATTTAAGGATGCTACCTCTGCTGCTCAAACAACGGCTGAGTTTGCAAAACATGCAAGCCTAGCTGCCAGAGCTGTTATAGAACTTTCAAGGCAATATTGTGTTGATGATGGCAGTTCATGCCACTTAGTTTTCAAGGATGAAAGGTTGGAACATGGGCAATCATCTCCTTGAGATGGTAATGGTAAATCTTCTTGTTGGTAGGCAGTATTGGAACATGAAATTTAAGGATGCTACCTATGCTGCTCAAGCAGCGGTTGAGTTTGGAGAACATGCAAGCCTAGCTGCCAGAGCTGTTGGAGAACTTTCAAGGCAATATTGTGGTTCATGCCAGAGCTGTTGACGATGGTGGTTCATGCCACTTAGGTTTAAAGGATGAAAGGTTGGAACATGGGCAAGCATTTCCTGGATATGGTATTGGTAATTTTTCTGTTGGCAAGAAGAATTGGAACATGAAATTTAAGAATGCTACCTCTGCTGCTCAAACAACGGCTGAGTTTGTAGAACATGCAAGCCTAGCTGCCAGAGCTGTTGTAGAACTTTCAAGGCAATATTGTGTTGATGATGGTGGTTCATGCCACTTAGGTTTCAAGGATGAAAGGTTGGAACATGGGCAATCATTTCCTTGAGATGGTAATGGTAAATCTTATTGTTGGTAGGGAGTATTGGAAAATGAAATTTAAGGATGCTACCTATGCTGCTCAAGCAGCGGTTGAGTTTGGAGAATATGCAAGCCTAGCTGCCAGAGCTGTTGGAGAACTTTCAAGGCAATATTGTGTTGATGATAGTGGTTCATGCCACTTAGGTTTCAAGGATGAAAGGTTGGAACATGGGCAATCATTTCCTTGAGATGGTAATGGTAAATCTTCTTGTTGGTAGGGAGTATTGGAACATGAAATTGAAGGATGCTACCTATGCTGCTCAAGCAGCGGTTGAGTTTGGAGAACATGCAAGCCTAGCTGCCAGAGCTATTGGAGAACTTTCAAGGCAATATTATTTTAATGATGGTGGTTCATGCCACTTAGGTTTAAAGGATGAAAGGTTGGAACATGGGCAAGCATTTCCGGGATATGGTATTGGTAATTTTTCTGTTGGCAAAAAGAATTGGAACATGAAATTTAAGGATGCTACCTCTTCTGCTCAAACAACGGCTGAGTTTGCAGAACATGCAAGCCTAGCTGCCAGAGCTGTTATAGAACTTTCAAGGCAATAATGTGTTGATGATGGCGGTTCATGCCACTTAGGTTTCAAGGATGAAAGGTTGGAACATGGGCAATCATTTCCTTGAGATGGTAATGGTAAATCTTCTAGTTGGTAGGCAGTATTGGAACATGAAATTTAAGGATGCTACCTATGCTGCTCAAGCAGCGGTTGAGTTTGGAGAACATGCAAGCCTAGCTGCCAGAGCTGTTGGAGAACTTTCAAGGCAATATTATTTTGATGATGGTGGTTCATGCCACTTAGGTTTAAAGGATGAAAGGTTGGAACATGGGCAAGCATTTCCTGGATATGGTATTGGTAATTTTTCTGTTGGCAGGCAGTATTGGAACATGAAATTTAAGGATGCTACCTCTGCTGCACAAGCAGCGGTTGAGTTTGGAGAACATGCAAGCCTAGCTGCCAGAGCTGTTGTAGAACTTTCAAGGCAATATTGTGTTGATGATGGTGGTTCATGCCACTGAGGTTTCAAGGATGAAAGGTTGGAACATGGGCAATCATTTCCTTGAGATAGTAATGGTAAATCTTCTTGTTGGTAGGCAGTATTGGAACATGAAATTTAAGGATGCTACCTATGCTGCTCAAGCAGCGGCTGAGTTTGGAGAACATGCAAGCCTAGCTGCCA